>NC_041393.1:564919506-564920129 GCF_002162155.2 Triticum dicoccoides | reverse complement strand
ATAAGGTGAGCTTGGACTTAGGCTTCATGGAAATATTCGTAATCCAAAGGCAACTATACACTTCATAGAACCAGGTTGTGGTTCGGATGTGGACTATCTTAGCTGCAGCTCTTATGACTTGAGTAAACAGTAAAATTTGAACAAACTGAAAAAAAATTAAAAAAATGATTTTTTTATTGAGAACATCGATGAATGTGCTAGGTGTTTGCAAAGTTTCATCGTGAAATAACATTTGTGAAAGTCGTGGCAAGAAAAAGCAAAAACAATACTCCAAAATGCTATTTCAAAATCATTTCGGAGTGCTTGTTCTTTTTTCACGACTTCCACGAATGTCATTTCATGATGAAACTTTGCGAGAACTCAAATTGTCAATGTTTGGCACCAAAAAAAATCGGATTTTTAATTAAAAAAGACTTTTTTTTTGGATTATACTGCTCATACTGAGCTCATATGAGTTCGAGCTGAGAAGGGACTTTTGGATCGTGGTTCCAACTATTTTATTTCAATAGTGTTATAGAAATACAAGTATAAAGAGAGTAGAGACACTGCAAAAACGGTTGTTAAGTTAGAACATAGAAAACACAAAAGATGCCTGACCCTATCCAAATTAGTGGAAAAAGAGG
>NC_041393.1:564913249-564919290 GCF_002162155.2 Triticum dicoccoides | reverse complement strand
ATCCATAAGAATAAAATAGTAATAGTATCACCAGAATCATACACTGAGAAAAGACCTAAATCTAAGGCATGGTCACTGCCCCGCAAAAATCATGCACCAAATCACTGGTATTAACATCATGGAGCGAAAGCTAACGCCCAGTTCCTCATAAGATTAGAATATTTGGGTGGAAGCTAGCGGCGAATGCTCTACCAACACAGATGAATATGTTTGACCCACACACACGAGACCAACTGACACTTGCCCAATCTCTGGTTCCACGTTCCATGCTTCCTATCGCTGCCCTATGGCGCGTGATCTATGCGCCACGAGGCGGAGCAGTGTCTCTCGATGTATATGAATGTCTCTCTTCGATCATTTAGGAACTATGCACGTATACAATAAAGTTTGCAACAAGTCCACACATGAAATGCTTTTCTTTAGAAGAGACACATGAAATGGTTGGTATTGCACATTAATTCTTACCTGTCCACATTCTGAGACGTGACTTGTGTGTTGGCGATGGAGTTATAGCATACGTGTGTAATGCGACAGGAGTGATTTCCATGATGTGTAAAATTGAAAGCACCTTTGGTGCGGTGCAGCTACCAGGAAGCAGCTTGTTACCTCGTTCCGTGTCTGCTTTCTCATGACAAACACCTTGAAAATCGTAGGGCGACAAGGACTAGAATCTCAGTGTCGGAAAGGCAGTCGATTTGAGGCACAAATGTCCTCACCCACGATCCTAACTGACACCCCCTTTCGAAACAGGCTTTATAAATAAACAACCTGCGCGTCAAAACAACATGAGATCCAAGCACGCGAAGAAAAAACAACAACAAACAAAAAAAAAAGGTCATGCCTAGTACACAAGCCGCGTTGCTCATGATTTACTTACAAATCACACAATTCACCACGTCAAGTCTATAGTACATCAGTTTTATTTTGTTTCAATTCATGAGGGCCGCAGGAGAATTGTGTGAATTGTGTGATTTGTAAGTAAATCATCAGCTTAATTTCCGTCATAACGGGATGACCGAGGCAGAGCATGGGCCGGCTTTTGTGCTCTGCTGGAGATGGGAATTGTTCTCCTGTGGCCCTGCCCTTCCACACTAGCTATACCAATCAATCAATATAGCCAAATAATAGAATTACAGCTCGCATGGATGGACCACTGTTCGTTTGAACAAAGCATGCCACCACTACATGGTTTCCGTCTCTTGTCTCTTGAGATTGAAGAGCTTGGAAACAAGTTTTACAAATATTTTTATCCTGTTTCTTCTTCTCTAATTTTGAGGGAAAGGCAGTAGAACTGCCTGAATATATTAAGGAGAACTGCCTAATAGATTGACACAAATTGCTCATTCGGTAATCCAACCGAGCCAGACAGCGTTCATGCCGGGACGGCACATACTGGAAGGGGTGGTCGTTCTACATGAAACGCTTCATGAGATCCACTCGAAGAAACCAGATGGGGTTATTTTCAAAGTGGACCTTGAGAAGGCGTACGATAAAGTAAAATGACATTTTCTTCAACAGGCCATGCGTATGAAGGGTTTTACTGAAACTTAGAGGAGGCAAGTTGATACCCAAGTCCAGAAAGGTAGTGTAGGAATAAAGGTGAATGATGACATCGGTCACTATTTCCAGACACATAAGAGGTTACGACAAGGGGATTTCATGTCTCCTCTTCTGTTCAATATTGTGACAGATATGCTGGCCGTCATTATTGGCAGGGCCAAGCAGCATGGCCACGTAGAGGGTCTAGTTCCTCATCTTGTTGATGGAGGGGTTTCCATTCTACAATATGCTCATGACTGACACTATTCTCTTCATGGATCATGGTATGGCTAAGGCACGTAATATGAAACTTATCTTATGTCTCTTCGAACAAATGTCTGGATTAAAAATCAATTTTCATAAGAGCGAGGTGTTCTGCTTTGGGAAGGCCAAAGATGAGGAACACAAATACAGACAACTGTTTGGGTGCGAGTTAGGTGCCTTATCATTCAGTTACTTGGGTATACCGATACATCACCGTAAACTCTCCAATAAAGATTGGAAATGTATTGAAGAACGAATTGAAAAAAAACTAAGCTGCTGGAAGGGTAAGCTTATGTCATATGGAGGTCGGCTAGTCCTGATTAACTCAGTATTGACTAGTATGCCGATGTTCCTTCTGTCGTTCTTCGAAGTTCCGAAAGGAGTTCGCAAGCGTCTTGATTTCTTTAGATCACGTTTCTTTTGGCAGTCTGATGAGGCCAAGCGGAAATACAGTCTCACACGATGGGATATCATTTGCCGACCTAAAGACCAAGGGGGTCTCGGCATTGAAAACGCAGAAATCAAGAACAAATGTCTTATGAGCAAATGGCTCTACAGACTAGAGACTGAGCCGGAGGGTATGTGGTCTCAAATCTTGCGTAATAAGTATCTGCATTCGAAAACGCTAGCCCAGGTTACCATGAGACCGACTGATTCGCCGTTCTGGAAGGGACTTATGCGCACGAAGGGCCTGTTCTTTCGTAGGGCCAAATTCTTGGTTGGTAATGGCATGTCAACAAGATTTTGGGAAGATACATGGCTAGGAGAGACGCCCTTGGCCATCCAATATCCTACACTCTGTAATATTGTGCAACGTAAGGAGGATTACGTGGGTACCGTCCTTCAAACAATTCCCTTGAACATCCAATTCAGACGAGTGTTAGTTGGTGAGAGATGGTCCGCCTGAATACACTTGATCCGGAGATTGATAGGAGTTCAACTCTCCGATCAGTCGGATTCAATAAAATAGAAATTAACTACGAACGGGAGATTTATGGTGAAATCTTTTTATACGGATCTCATTAATTCTGGCCCCCTATCACGGTCGCTACACATTTGGAAAGTTAAGATCCCTTTGCGTATTAAAATATTCATGTGGTTTGTTCACAAGCAAGTGATCCCTTTGTGTATTAAAATATTCTTGAAGTGGTTTGCTGGCTCTATCATCAAGACATGAGGTTAAGGGTCAGTTCTTTTGGGCAATTCTCCCAGAATTGACCCTCTCCCCAGCTTCTCCCAGAATTGCCACTCCTTTTTTTTTTACAATTCCTAACTAATTAGACCTTAACTAGCTAGGAATTGTAAAAAAAAAAATGAAATGACAATTCTGGAAGAAGCTGGGGTGGGGGTCACTTCTGGGAGAATTACCCAAAAAAACTGGCCCTAAGTCGTCCCACCAATGCTTAATAGAGCCAGCAAGCTGAGCATTGGTTGCAAGAGGAGGGATGCCCAAATCGGTTCCTACCAATTCTTCTCTAATAAAGGGTCTTATGGTCGTAGGGATGAGATTGCAGGAACTCTGTTGGAATTTCTATATGAAACAGCTCAACGCGTGGGAACTTTGGAAAAAATCTGAGATGAGCTTTGACTTATGATTCATGGAAATGTTCATTCGTCGTGATTTGCAGATTTCCAAGTCTTCCTTTCTTCGCTCTCTTTGTTTTATTTTATCTTATCCAAAGGCAACCATAGCACGCATGGGCGACTGCTTGTTTGAACAAAAGTATGCCGCGGGTAAGTTGAAGCTCGCAAACATTCAACTACTACCTGGCTCTGTTTCTTGAGAGTGAAGAATTTGCAGACAAGTTTTATCATTCTCTTCTTCTATAAAGGGTCGTATGATAGCAGGGGTGAGATTGCAGGAACTCGTTGAAAATTAATTTCTATCAAATAGCTCAACAGACAGGAACTTCGGAAAATCTATGCTTCATGAAAATACTATTTTGTTACGATTTGCACTTTCAAGTCTTCATTCCTTCTATTTTACTTTTACCTAGAGGCTAGAGCCATTGCATTTCAACTGTACTTACCTATTCATTTATTTATTATGGAATCCTGCCTTCCAAAGAGACTCTCACCCTATCTGGAACCCTAAAGGCATCTTTGGATCGTTGAAACATAACCACATGAACATAATTGTATAAAAATACAAGTGGTTCGTAGAGTAGGGGAACTGAAGAAATAATCATTTGAATACAACATAGAAAACACAAAAGATGCACGACTCCTATGCGAATGACTGGAAAGAGAGGTAGGAGTGAATATAAAATCCATCCATAAATACGCTACTACTATCATCCCGGCCGTGGATATAAAGAGGGAAAAACAAAACATTGATGGAATCCAAGTTCTACAAAAATCACACACTAGAAAAAAAGACCTAAATCCAAGGCATGGTTTCTGAAAAGCAGACTGTTATAGGCAAATCATTTGGCGAATCCCCGCACAGAAATTGATCATCTAAAACGTCGTCTGAATTTTTCACACACACAGAGAAAAAAGTCCATACAAATTGCACCGTTATATGTAAAAATCATGTGTTGTTTCGATATTGGTTGGATGACTTAACAGACCGAAAGTGCTATTATGTCCTGCATGCTTGTTTACAGACTATGCTCAGCTATCAGGAAGCATAGGGCAGGAACTTAACTAGAAACTCGTGACATAAGTGAGCAGCTCGTGACTCGACTCGAACTTGATGACTAACGAGTCGAGCCGAGCTTTAATATGAGATCGTTCACATATAGCGAGTTAAACAAGCTCGTTGCCTCGTTCCATGTCACTTTCTCACAACAAACACACCGAAGAAAATCTTGGGGTGACAAGCTTACAAGGAATTGCCCTTGATCCTGACCATAATCATCTCGCACAAAGGTTGTGCTTCCATCCACAGTATAACCTCTGAATAGTCGATGAAGCAACTCCTCGTTTGCTGGAGGACCCCACTGCAACTTTCTTACAGCATCTTCAATAGATGGTCCAAATGTAAAAATACCTAACTTTGGACCGTCTCGGGCAAAAACCGCTGCTCCAACAGACGGTCCATATGCAAAAGAAATTGGACCGTGGCTTCCTCGTGATGTAAAATGCAACACCTCGCAGCGCAAATTTACATCACGAGGTGCATCTGGTCCAAAACCAATTGCCGCCCGTGAACGCCCAACCATCACTTCCTTTCCGTTCCCGCCCGCGCCCGTCCGCCCGCCCGAAGAACAGCCGGCCGGAATCCGCCGCCGCGATCGCCCAAAACCACGTCGTCGGCGCCGCCACCACCCCAAATCCCCGCCACCGTCGCCTCCCTCGCCGGTAGCCGGCTCGCAGCCGCCCGGACGCCGCCGAATCGGGAGGCAGCCGATGCGGGATTCGGTGCCTCCGGCTGCCGCGGTAGGCCTCCACCGGGTCTTAGGCTGCCGCCGACCTCGTCCCCGTCGGCCGTGAGCCTGTTCACGGCCGTTGCGCCGGCCGCACAAAGCCCTCCGCCCCGGCTGCCGAACTATTGTTCGCCGCCCGCCGAGCTCCTCTTGGCCGGCCTCGAAGCTCACTTCTTATCACCGCCGCCGTCCAGAGCCGACCGCAGCCGTCCGCAGCAGCCAATCCAACCGGCGGCCATCTCCTTCCACCGCGCGCACAAGGTGTTCGACGGAATTCCCCAAGGTAAAAAAATGACGAAACTTGATGATTTAACTTGGGATTGGATAGTATGTTTGACGGTGCAATGTAGATGAGCTCGGTTGACTCCTCTTTCGTGGATGATTCATCGTCGGACGAGGAATTTGATTCATTATTTGTTTGTTCAAAACTATGTTGTATTGTGCAAAACTATATTGTATTTGTGTTGCATTTCATCTCCTGGATCTGAAGAACTATGTAATAATTTGATATTGTGGACATGAAATTTTTTTATGTTGTTTCAAAACATGTTTTATGCAATATGTGCGGCTGTACAGTGGCTGCACAGCGGCTAAACAGCAGACGCGCGGCTGATGGTCGGTTTTGGACCATGAATTTGGATCATCTATTGGAGTTGGTCTTTTGGACCATGAGATTTGGACCATCTGTTGGAGTTGGCCTTTTTACAGAGCTCCAAACGCATTTTTTGGCGGTCCAAATTTTACATCTTCGGTTTTGGACTTTCAAAATTTGGACCATTTATTGAAGATGCTCTTAGGTATGGTTACTTCTGTAGGATAGTGAAAAAGTAAAACTAGTTAAGATATGAGAGATTCATCAAGATTTAT
>NC_041393.1:564814824-564912597 GCF_002162155.2 Triticum dicoccoides | reverse complement strand
AGATTTACTGCTTCAGACTTAAATTATTTGACTGGCTCAGATTCATCAACAGTCCATTTTATTTACATAAAAGCATATATAGTTGTAACTACATGCATATGAATTTCAACGGACTCAAACACACATGCATAGAAGACCCATATACTTTGCCAATGCAATGAAAAATAATCACAGCAGCGACCCAACTGAGTAGGAAGAAAAACTTGGTCACAACCGCGGATAAATCTTCACAGCAGCGACCCATCATATTTAAAGATATACTCCCTTCATTCACTTTTATAGGTCGTTTCAGACAAGTGAAATTGTGTTGTTTTGCACACCGTCTGAAACAACTACAAAGCCTTATAAAAATGAACAGAGGAAGTACTACATTGATATAGACAGTAAAAGCGTACCTCTGTGTGTGTAATCCAGAACTCAGAGTCGGCATCAATGGTTCCATCTGCTTTCCTCCCCAACCCTGTGTGCACTTGCATGTATCGCCAAAAAGAGTGGGTGTTTTTTAGTACAACTATCTGGTTCTTCACCTGCACAGGAGAATACACCAACCCCCTTCGAGCAAGCAAGCCATCGATAACAGCTTGGTACCCTTCAGCACTCATTTGTGCACCATTATACGTTCCTGCTGCACGTTGCTCAATGCACAATTCTAACAAACAAGCACTATTAGCATAACTCCATTGGGCTCGATTGCTTTGGCTCACCAGGGGACCTCCGGAGCTCGCTAACACCTCCACATCCTCCTCCAATTCTTCATAACCATTGTGGAGCCGGATGCTTGCCCACGGACGGCACTCGTCGGTGCCCGGCGGCTGGGTGCCGCGGCAGCCGAGTTGGCGCGCTGCCGAACGTAGCCGCCACTGAACGCCGTCCTGGTGCGCTGGTTACGGCGGTTAGGTGCCGCAGCGGCCGAGTTGGCACGCTGCCGAACACCGCCGCCGGCCCCCGACGACGACCCGTCGAGGAACACGCCACTGTTTCCTCCTCCGCGACCAGCTGCCGCCGACGAGGAGCCGCCGAAATTCAGTCGCCGGGGTAGGGTGGGCGATAGGGAGGGAGCCTGGAGCCCCTGACGCGCCCAGCGAGGAGCTCGTCATCGTCGCTCTGGAGGAAGGCTCCGTAGAGCCCAAACCCCGGGAACCCCTTCGACGCCGGCGCTTGCGAGTTGAGGTCAAGACCGGCATGGGTAGGACGGTTGCGAACCCTACATATCAAAGCCGTCTCCCTCCATCGCGGGTGCTCTGCTCCAAGCTATATTCTCTTTGTTTTATGATTTGCAGATTTGTAAGTCTTTGTTCCTTCTCTTCTCTTTATTTACCCAAAGCCATGGCATCTCAATAGTAGTACTCCCTCCGTCCCATAATATAAGATCGTTTTGCAAGATAAAACATCTTACAAAACGATCATATATTATGGGACGGAGGGCGTATTTATTTATTTATTTGCAATCCTGCATTCCAGAAAGAGACTCACTCTATCCGGAACCCTAAAGGCATGTTTGGATCCTTGGAACTAAACAACATGAACAGAAAAATAAACTTAATAATGATGTTATAGAAATACAAGTGTGCATAGAGTATGGAAACTCTGGAGACAGTTGTTTGGATACAACATAGAAAACACAGAAGATGCCGACTCCTATCCGAATGGGTGGAAGACTGGAAGTGGAGGTTGGAGCGGATACAATGTCGATCCATAAGAATATGATAGTGTCACCCCTCGTATATAAAGGGTAAAAGGGGGGCAAACAATCCAATGATTGCAAACATAGGTTCTACAAAAACCATATATACACTAAAATAAGACCTAAATTCTAAGGCATGGTTTCTGAGAAGCAGATTGGTATTGGCAAATCATTGACGGATTCCCCAGCACAAATTGATCCTCTAAAACGTCTGAATTTTTCACACACGAAAGAACATCCACACAAACTGCACTGTTATATGCAAAAATCATGTGTTGTTCCAATGCTGGTTGGATGACTTACAGACCGTGTCATGCTTGCTTAATGATGATCATCCGACTAAACATTGCATTAAGCAAGCTATATGACATGACGGGAGTGGTTACCGCTTCCATGATGTGTAATTAAACAAAGTATTATAGCACACAGTTTCGTTTGATGGCACACTAGTAATGGCGCTGTCAGGAAAGCAACTTACCAACCAAATTACCAACCGAATGAACAGAGGAGCACAGGTGGATTAGCAGATGGTCACCTAACCTCGTCCATGTCGCTCTCGCAACAACAGAGGGGTCACTGACGAAACATTTGGGGCGACAAGGACTTTCAAATCCCAATGTCAGAAAGCCCACTGATTTTGATCTAAGACTGAAATCATCCACGAGATATCCTCACTGTCAGCAGACAAGCCAGGCCAATTTTGCTCCTGATCTTTCCTTGATGACACTCCAATGTCAATTCAAGTTTATTTCATCATTTCCATATACTATATCCATAATTCGGTGCAAGCTTTTCTTTCCCCATATGGGGGAATCACTCGGCAGAAATACAAACTGGTACAGTAGAATACAACACAATGTATAAGACCAGCAAAGAACTGAGATTAATCATACATACATCACCATGGAGCAGAGCAGAGCAAGCTAGGCATGGGGGAGGGGAGGAAGGAGGCTACTTGGGGACGGTGACGTTGTTGGGGGTGGGCACTGAGGGTGAGGGGGGCTTGCCCTCCAGGAGGAGCTGCCTCCGGTGCACGTCGGCGTGGCTGCTGGTGTTGGCGGTGTTGGGCGGCGAGGCCTTGCCCTCGAAGAGCTGCTTCCGGAGCACCTCGTGGAGGCCGTCGAAGAGCCTTTTCTTGACGGAGTCCATGGCGGACTCGAGGCGGTTGAGCAGGTCCGTGGAGTTCTTGTTGTACATGAAGAGGCCGTTGTAGAGGTCGAAGCTGTCGCTGCAGGTGTTGTCGACGAGGCGGAGCAGCGTCTCGTAGCCCTTGGTGTTGATTGGGGTGGAGCTGAGCTCGAGCGTGGCGAGCATCCGGCCGACGGTGTGCGTCAGGAACTGCGTCTCGGCGGCGTGCGCGTCGTGCTCGGCGCAGCACATCTCCACCATGCGGCACCCCTCGCGCTCGAATATGTTGAGGAAGGCGTTGGCGCGGGCGCGGCGGGCGGGGGAGTCGCCGACGCGGACCCTTTCGAAGACGAAGGGGAGGCCGTCCCAGCCGTCGCGAGCCGACTCCGGGCCGAACATGGGGTGGGTGCAGAGGATGTCGAAGCCCTCCGGGAGGGAGGTGAGGAGGAGGTTCTTGGGGAACTCCTTGACGGAGAGGACGTCGACGAAGAGGGTGCTGCGGCGGAGGCGGTGGAGCGGGAGCGAGCGGAGCACGGCCTCGGCGGAGAGGATGGAGGTGGCGAGCAGGACGACGTCCGGGTGGCACTCGCAGAGGTCGTGCGGGTCCTGGAAGTAGGCGGCGCCGAGGGAGGCGGCGAGGGAGGAGTGGTCGGAGCGGGAGTGGGCGAGGAGCGTGTGGCCCTGCCGCGCGAAGGTGCGCGCCAGGAACTGCCCGAAGTTGCCGAACCCGACGATGGCGATCTTGAGGCGCTGCCGCTCCTCCAGCAGCCCCGCGGCGCGGGACTCGTAGTCGAACGGCTGGGCGGCGTCGATGGCGCGGATTGTGGAGCCGCGGGCGCGGACGGCCGCCCCGGCGGGGAGGTGGCGGCGGGAGGCCGCGGCGGGCGACTGGAATTGGCTGTAGGCCGCCGGGGCCGGCGGGCGGCGGCGGTGGGGCCTGGCCGGTTGGTGGTGGTGGAGGCGGAGGGAGGGGGCCGTGGAAGACGACAGCATCTTCTCTCCTCTCGCTCGCTTCCGCAGGCTGCTGCCGCCGCTTCGTCTGGGCCTCTGGTGTGTTGTGTGCTGTGTTCGGGTCTGGGCTTCGCAGCGGGGACGGGGGGATTTAGATGCGACGCTGCGGGCTCGTGTCGAGCAGCCTTTTCCCAACATGTCCTCCAACCAAATGTTATTTAGCCACAACCCCTCCAAACAAAAATGTTTATTACTTCCTCCATTTTTTAGTCTGCATATAAAGTTTCAAGCTTTGTAAAGTTTGACTAACTTTATATTAAAAAATATCAACATTCATAATATGAAATCAGTATTCTCAGATGCACCATGAAATGTATTTTCGTACTATATAGTTTTAGTATTATAGATGTTTATATTTTTTGATATAAATTTGATCAAATTTTATGTAGTTTGACTTTGATCAAATTTTATACGCGGAGTAAAAAGAAACAGAGGGAGTACTCCAAGCAAGTGAAGCAACATGATCTCTTTGAGATAATGATGAATTGGAGCATCTCCTGCCATATCATTGGGCGCAGGGCGTGTTTAGGGCATGAAGGGGCAAAAGACATCCTCTAACAACATCTCAATAGAAATTTCTTGCAAGAATAAAATAAAATTGGCTAGCCCAAAAAGGCGCTTTGCATGCGGCTGTTGCAAAAACGCAAGGCTGTCGCAAATCGCCCGTGCGCAGCCGTTTTTCACCCGCCTCCAGCTGGAACCCGCCTAATTTGCGCATCTGCCATAGTAGATCCACCGTCGTAGGCCACCGCTGCCGCTTCGCCACCCGCCCCGACGTACTTCCCTACCCCGCCGCTCCTTTTCCAGCTGCCTGCGGCCCTCGCCGCTCCGCCGCCAACCCCATTTAGTCCGACCGCGCCACGGCCGCCGCGTCGATTCGTTGCCAATTTGCCATCGTCTACTTGGTTCCCTAGCGGTCGCAGGAACTCCACAGCCGATCACGTCGCGACCGAGCAGAGGTCCAGTGACATTTAGGAAGCAACGACGCGACGTCTCCAAGTTCTGATGCATAGCCTGCTTCCCCACATCAAGGAGCACTTCCTGTGGTCGTTGCCCACCCCCTCCCAGTAGCCGCAAGCCACCGATGACTCGCCGGTCAGATTTCTCCTCCTCACACACTAGGTGTCGATGGAAATATGTCCTAGATACAATAATAAAGTTGTTATTATATTATATTTTTTTATTCATGATAAAGGTTTATTATTCATGCTAGAATTGTATTGACTGGAAACCTAAATACATGTGTGAATGCATAAACAAATACCGTGTCCCTAGTGAGCCTCTACTAGACTAGCTCGTTGATCAAAAGATGGTTAAGGTTTCCTAACCATAGACATGTGTTATCACTTGATAACGGGATCACATCATTAGCAGAATGATGTGATGGACAGGACCCATCTGTTAGCTTAGCATATGATCGTTCAATTTATTGTTATTGCTTTCTTAATGTCAAATACATATTCTTTCGACTATGAGATCATGTAACTCCCGGATACCGGAAGAATACCTTGTGTGTTATCAAACGTTACAACGTAAGTGAGTGATCATAAAGATGCTCTACAGGTACCTCCAAAGGTGTTTGTTGAGTTGGCATGGATTGAGATTAGGATTTGTCACTCTGTGTATCGGAGAAGGTATCTCTAGGCCCTCTCGGTAATATAGCATCACAAGAAGATTGCAAGCAAAGTGACTAAGGAGTTAGTTACGAGATGATGTATTACGGAATGAGTAAAGAGACTTGCCGGTAACGAGATTGAACTAGGTATGAAGATACTAACGATCGAATCTCGGGCAAGTAACATACCGACAGACAAAAGGAATTACGTATGTTGTCATAAAGGTTCGACCAATAAAGATCTTCATAAAATATGTAGGAACCAATATAGGCATCCAGGTCCCACTATTGGTTATTAACCGATGAGGCGTCTTGGTCATGCTACATCATTCAGGAACCCGTAGGGTCCGCATGCTAAATGTCCGTTGACGATGTAGTATTATATGAGTTATGTATGTTGGCGACCGAATGTTGTTTGGAGTCCCGGATGAGATCATGGACATGACGAGGAGCTCCGGAATAGTCCGGGGGTAAAGATTGATATATGGGATAATAGTGTTTGGCTTCCAGAAAGGTTGCGAAATTCACCGAAAGAGGTTTCAGATGTTTCCCGAAATGTTCGGGTACGAGAACACTTTATTTGGGCCAAGGGGTAGCGCACGGGGCTTTTGGTAAGTGCAAACGACAGTTTTGCAAAGACCAGGGGCCAGACGCCAGGGACCCTGGTGTCTGGTCCTGGAGTCCGAGAAGGACTCTTGCCTTTCGGGCAAAATCAACTTTGAGGAGGCTTTTACTCCAAGTTTCGACCCCAGGGCTCAACATATAAATAGAGGGGTAGGGCTAGCAGCCAAGACAGATCAAGATACACAAAGTCGTGTGCCGGTAACCTCGACCCTCTAGTTTATCCTTTGTCATAGTTTTCATTGTGCTTGGCAAAGCCCTGCGGAGATTGTTCTTCACCACCATCGTCATCACGTCGTCGTGCTGCCGGAACTCATCTACTACATCACCCCTCTTGCTGGATCAAGAAGGTAAGGATGTCATCGAGCTGAATGTGTGTTGAACACGGAGGTGTTGTACGTTCGGTACTTGATCGGGATGGGTCGTGAAGGAGTACGACTACATCAACTGTGTTGCTATACGCTTCCGCTTAGCGATCTTAATATTTTTGTTTTCCATCCAACATTCCCCAATAGTGGCATCATGAGCCAGGTCTATGCGCAGATGATATGCACAAGTAGAACACAAAGGAGTTGTGGGCGATGATGGTCATACTGCTTACCACCAACTATTGGGGAACGTAGTATTTCAAAATTTTCCTACGATCACGCAAGATTTATCTAGGAGATGCATAGCAACGAGACGGGAGAGTGTGTCCACGTACCCTCGTAGACTGAAAGCGGAAGCATTTAATAACACAGTTGATGTAGTCGAACATCTTCGCAATCCAACTGATCCAAGTACCGAACGTACGACACCTCCGTGTTCAGCACACATTCAGCTCGATGACGTCCCTCGTGCTCTTGATCCAGTTGAGGACGAGGGTGAGTTCCGTCAGCACGACAACATGGCGACGGTGATGATAATGTTACCGGCGTAGGCCTTCACCTAAGCACTACGGCGATATGATCGAGGTGTATAACTGTGGAGGAGGGCACCGCACATGGCTAAGGCAAAACTTGGTGTGCTCTAGGGTGCCCCCTGCCCCCATATATAAAGGAGGGGGAGGAGGAGGCCGGCCCTAGATGGGGTACGCCAAGGAGGGCAGTCCCACTTGGACTCCCGGTCCAAGTAGGATTCGCCCCCCCCCCTTTCCTATTCCAACTAGGAGAAGGAGGGAAGGGGGAAGGGGGGAGAAGGAAGGAGGGGGGCGCCGCCCCCTCCTAGTCCAATTCGGACTAGCCCATGAGGGGGCGCAAGGCCACCCCTTGAGTCCCTTCTCTCCATCCCCCTAAAGCCCATTAAGTCCCATCAACTCCTCAGGGGGTTCCGGTAACCTCCCGGTACTCCGGAAAATACCCGAACATCTCCAGAACCATTCCGATGTCCAAATATAGCCTTCCAATATATCAATCTTTATGTCTCTACCATTTTGAGACTCCTCGTCATGTCTGTGATCTCATCCGGGACTTTGAACAAACTTCGGCCATCAAAACACATAACTCATAATACAAATCGTCATCGAACGTTAAGCGTGAGGACCCTACGGGTTCGAGAACTATATAGACATGACCGAGACACATCTCCGATCAATAACCAATAGTGGAACCTGGATGCCCATATTGGCTCCTACATATTGTACGAAGATCTTTATCGGTCAAACCACATAACAACATACATTGTTCCCTTTGTCATCGGTATGTTACTTGCCCGAGATTCGATCGTCGGTATCATCATACCTAGTTCAATCTCGTTACCGGCAAGTCTCTTTACTCGTTTCGTAATGCTTCATCCTGCAACTAACTCATTAGTCACATTGCTTGCAAGGCTTATTGTGATGTGCATTACTGAGAGGGCCCAGAGATACCTCTCCGATACATGGAGTGACAAATCCTAATCTCGATCTATGCCAACCCAACAAACACCTTCATAGATACCTGTAGAGCATCTTTATAACCACCCAGTTATGTTGTGATGTTTGATAGCACACAAGGTGTTCCTCCGATATTCGGAGTTGCATAATCTCATAGTTTCAGGAACATGTATAAGTCATGAAGAAAGCAGTAGCAATGAAACTGTAACGATCATAATGCTAAGCTAACGGGTGGGTCATGTCCATCACATCATTCTCCTAATGATGTGATCTCGTTTATCAAATGACAACACATGTCTATGCTTAGGAAACATAATCATCTTTGATTAAAGAGCTAGTCAAGTTGAGGCATACTAGGGACACTATGTTTTGTCTATGTATTGATAACATGTACTAAGTTTCCGGTTAATACAATTCTAGTATGAATAATAAACATTTATCATGATATAAGGAAATATAAATAACAACTTTATTATTGCCTCTAGGGCATATTTCCTTCAGTCTCCCACTTGCACTAGAGTCAATAATCTAGTTCACATCGCCATGTGATTTAACACCAATAGATCACATTGTTATGTGATTACACCCATAGTTCACATCGCCATGTGACCAATACTCAAAGGGTTTACTAGAGTCAATAATCTAGTTCACATCTCTATGTAATTAACACCCAAAGATCACTAAGGTGTGATCATGTTTTGCTTGTGAGAGAAGTTTAGTCAACGGGTCTGTCACATTCAGATTCGTATGTATTGTGCAAATTTCTATGTCTACAATGCTCTGCATGAGCTACTCTAGCTAATTTCTCCCACTTTCAATATGTATCCAAATTAAGACTTAGAGTCATCTGGATTGATGTAAAAGCTTGCATCGATGTAACTGTTTACGATGAACTCTTTTATCACCTCCATAACCGAGAAATATTTCCTTAGTCTTCTTAGGTAACTGAGGATAACTTTGACCGCTGTCCAGTGATCCACTCCTGGATCACTATCGTACCACCTTGCCAAACTCATGATAAGGTGAACAATAGGTCTGGTACAGAGCAAAGCATACTTTATAGAACCTATGACTGAGGCATAGGAATGACTTTCATTCTCTTTCTATTTTCTGCTGTGGTCGGGTTTTGAGTCTTACTCAACTTTACACCTTGCAATACAGGCAAGAACTCCTTCTTTGACTCTTCCATTTTTAAATACTTCAAAATCTTGTCAAGGTATGTACTCATTGAAAATTCTTGTTAAGCGTCTTGATCTATCTCTATAGATCTTGATGCCCAATATGTAAGCAGCTTCACCGAGGTCTTTCTTTGAAAATCTCCTTTCAAACTCTCCTTTATGCTTTCTAGAAAATTCTACATCATTTCCAATCAACAATATGTCATTCACATATACTTATCAGAAAGGATGTGTAGGACCTCGAGAAGAGGTGTCTAGAGGGGGGGGGGGTGATTAGACACTAAGTACCAAAGTTGATGTTTTTAAGATTCTCTTAAAGTTTGAGTGGAGTTTAGGCACAAGTTTAACATTCACAACATATAGCAAGCAAGCATGCAAAGAGTATATGAGCAGCGGAAAGTAAAGCATGCAACTTGCAAGAATGTAAAGGGAAGGGATTGGAGGATTCAAACGCAATTGGAGACACGGATGTTTTTGGCGTGGTTCCGATAGGTGGTGCTATCGTACATCCACGTTGATGGAGACTTCAACCCACGAAGGGTAACGGTTGCGCGAGTCCACGGAGGGCTCCATCCATGAAGGGTCTACGAAGAAGCAACCTTGTCTATCCCACCATGGCCGTCGCCCACTGTCGGGGATATACCTCGCGGAGTAACCCGGCCGCAAGGTATAACCCGGCCTGACTGGACGACACACTAAGTGACCCGCCTGATCCTGGCGACTTATGGGTGACCTGGCAAGCGGATCAGAGGAGCGACAAGACCCGGGGGCCCAGGAGGCTCAAGGCCCAGAAGGCCGGCTTACGTTATGATATGCCGACTTAAGAGGAAAGGCGTAAGGAGTATCTCCCTTACAAGGAATCAAGACCCTGACTTGTAT
The DNA here is from genome assembly GCF_002162155.2 of Triticum dicoccoides. Classification (NCBI taxonomy): domain Eukaryota; kingdom Viridiplantae; phylum Streptophyta; class Magnoliopsida; order Poales; family Poaceae; genus Triticum; species Triticum dicoccoides. The sequence goes on along the minus strand of NC_041393.1, from coordinate 564,902,629 downwards.
CCGGCTTGTAGTACAAGATAGGCTAGTCCTACTAGGACTCCACATGTAACCCGCCCCTCTAACTTATATAAGGAGGGGCAGGGCTCCCCAAAGAGGGAGAAGTAACAAGAAACAATGTCTAGGGCTAGACACAAAGGGGGAGTCGGCTTACAGCGACTCTTCTCATGAGCATAATGAGACCTAGCCACAAACAGCATGTAGGGTTGTTACCGGATGATGTTTCCCGGGGCCCGAAGCTGTCTAAATCCTTGTCTTGCGTGTTGCGTCTCTTGTCCCGATCAACCCCTCTCAAGCTACCACATAGATGCGTTGGCATCACAACTAAGTCCTGACACTAAGGACATCTGACGTGTTAATTCCACGACAGTTGGCGCCCACCGTGGGGCTCACGCACGGTGGTGTTGAGTTCTTGAAAGGCGCTATCCCAGGGATCGAGAAGCTCCGCCCAGCTTATTGAAGAAGTTCCGGTCGACTTAGCAAAAGGTTCCGTCTAAATCGCCGAAAAAAGTTCCGACCGCATCGGCGAAAGGTTCCGTCTGAATCGGCGAAAAGTTCCGACTGCTTCGACGAAAGGTTCCGTCTAAATCGGTGAAAGATTCCGACCGACTCAACGAAAGGTTCCGTTTGAATCGCCAAAGAGTTCCGATCGCCTCGACGAAAAGTTCGGTCCGAATCGCCGAAGGGTTCCAGCCGAATCGCCAAAAGGTTCTGTCCGAGTCATCAAAGAGTTCCGACTTAGGCTACAGAAAAATTCCAGATTATCAAAAGGTCCGGCCGGATTATCAGGAGGTTCCGGTTCAAAAGTTCTGGATTATCAAAGGTTCCGGCCGGGTTATGTGGAAAGCTCTGGCACTAGAAGACATAGAGTCAATTAACTCTTTCATCAAAAAACAAAAGCAACACTATGCCTTATCCGGTGCCAGCATCTGACGAAAAATACCAGGTGACGTCCATCCAGTTTTACGTTTAACAATATTTATTAATTTCTTGAAAACAACTACTCTGCCTATAGTGTTGTTATATACAGCCATTGCCCCTGCGGTCCGGTTTACGTCAACGCGCCGACCGGCTTGCCCGTCAGCACCACCTTACAACGCCACAGACGACTCGCCCGTCCGCCCTCGCGGCCGGTTCACGCGTCCTCACCGGCTTACAATGTGGATGGCAGCTTGCTAGTCCGCGCCAGCTTACAAATGCCGTGGCCGGTTTATCGGTTTATTCCCGCGGCCGATTCATCCGTGAGGGATTTCGGTTTCACCCAGGGATCATCAATTTGATGGCGGATTATTTTTGGCCTAAACATACCAGGTGATATCCATCCAAATTTGTTTTATTATCACATGTTGTTTTTGTCAAAGAATGAGTTTATCTTTGCCCTGGTCTGCAATATTGTTTATGCAGGGCAATTATTTATGACAACAAGTGATATTATACCACAGAGGTGGAGACACGCCAACATCTTTTGGCAAAGGTGGTCGTCGTTACTCAACGGACTCCCACACCGGCTTACAACACCGTGGTCGAGTCTTGCGACCGCGCTGGCTTACGACGTCGTGGCCGTTTCTCGCGGCAGTACCGGCTTACAATACCATGGCCGTCTCTCGCGATCACGCCGGCTTACAACAAGGAGGACGACTCGCCCGTCCGCACCGGATTACAAATGCTGCGGCTGATTCATCTGTCTGCCCTCGCGGCCGACTCACCCATGAGTGATTTCAACTTAACCTAGTAATCATCAACTTCATGGCTGATTATTTCGGGCCTGACACATCAGGTGATATTTGTTTTAAATATATTTTATTGGAACATATTATTTTGGTCAAAGAGAAGTTTATCTTGCCTTGGTCTACAATATTGTTGATGCAGGACAATTGTTCATTACATCAAAACGATGTGGTTGACTCGCCTGCGCCGGTTTACAGCACCGCAGTCGACTCATCAATACAATGGGCCACCCTTTCCTGGATGAGCTGTTTATTGAGTAAGTCACTACTTGGGAAGCCCGGCTTTCTTCCAACAAATTGGAGGCAAATTATCATATATTATCAGCCGCCGTCTGCAGTGGATGGCTCAATGGTTACCTCAACTTTCTGTGAATTCACATCGCGTTATCAGCGCCAATGATGTACACCTTTGGCTATGGACAAATATGGAGAATCTCAAGCCAACTCTTCGAGTCATCTTGAGACTCGGGGGCTACAATGGTATGGTTCAGAAAAGTTAGCCGGTTTCAATGGATTCAAGAACTCCGGGTCAAGGCCGTCAGAAAATTTCCGGCTTAAAAAGAAGGACTCCAGTTAAAATCCGGCTCAAGGTAAATTTATCTCTTACAAAGCTTTGAAGCCCTCAAAACCGTTTCAACATCCGGATCAAGGTAAATTTGTCCCTTACAACGCTTTTGAGGTCTCAATATCCGGTTTAAAGTTCTGGTTCACAAAACATTAATCTCTCGCAAGTTCGAGTTTCTAGAAAGGTTAAAGGTTGCCAAAAGAACTTGCTGCCATGTTGCGCGGTTCAAACTTGGGGATCCTGCCTTACGGCTTATCTTATTATGATCACTTGGGGGCTTCCTGTTCAAACATAGGTCGTATCCGAACCAAAGAGAACATAGCTGTTGAAACTCGCTTGATCGGCATACTGCCAAACCCATTTGGGGGCTTCTTGATCATATTTGAATCATAGCTTAACCCCTTTGGGTCTGACGTGGATCATATACGAATCAGCGTCATTAAACAAATTTTATGGTCACTTGGGGGCTTCCTATTCAAACATAGGTCGTATTCAAACCAAAGAGAACATAGTTGTCGATACCCACTTGATCGACATCGCCAAAGCCACTGGGGGCTATATGATCGTATTCAAATCTTAGCTTAACCTCTTTGGAACGGTTTACTGATCGTATCTGAATCAGAAGCCTCAAAAAGTTTTATTCTATCTCTCTTAAAGTTTATTGCAGCCACAATTACTTAACTTGAGACCTTTTGGGGATTATATCTCAAATGAGTATAAGTGTTTTATGATTAACCCGGCTTGATTTTTGACTATAAGTCGCCAGCTTATGACCACCATCATTTACATGGAAGCATTGGCTTCTAAGGATTGGGTTATCACCCTTATTACACAGGTCATATAACCCGGCAGTACAAATTCAATATCACAGTGGTCATTTGGGTTTTTTTTCCTGTTCAAACATCGGTCGTATTCGAACCAAAGAGAACATTGCTGTCGATACCCACTTTAATTGGCAATGCCAAACGCCACTGGGGGCTATATGATCGTATCCGAATCTTAGCTTAACCCCTTTGGAACGGTTTACTGGTCGTATTCGAATCCGAAGCCTCAAAATTTTTATCTATTTTTATACAATCACAAGTATTTGAGTTGTCACAAATATCTTATGTGCCAGCTTTTACAGAGTTGAGTTATCAACTTCACTGCCCGGGTCACATAAACCGACGGTATCATTCAAAGGATCACAGGGATCTTGTGATCTACTTGTGTGCATAATAAGACTACATTTGGGTGGTTACCCGCCCTAGCTTTTGACGTTAAGTCGCCAGGGCGTATGTTGTCTAAACTCTCTGCAGGATTTGCAGAACTATGACTTATATAAATGCTTCAGTCCAAGCTCATCACTGAAATTGGTGTCTCAAAAGGGGTATCAATTATTGATTTTCTCAAAGGCTATAAGCCGCCGGGTTATATAAATGCTTACAGTGGAGGCGTATTAAATCGCTATCGGCCAAGAGCCGCCGAGTATTTCAACTCCGGATTTACTTGTCAACCGATGAGGTATTCAAATCTTTAAATAGCCAAAACTGGCTGGATTTTCATGATGATATTGAATGATTGAGGTTTTCATACCGGATTATATTATTCAAATCTTGAATAGCCAACATGGCTGGATTTCTATTATGATGGAGGTCTTCAAAGTCGCTTCAGCGTAATGGCTATTATTTTATTAATGGATATGATTTATTCTACAATGGAAGGAATAGTCCCGAGTCGCCGCAGGCTTACGACCCGGCACTTGGGGGCTACATTATTCAAATTGAGGTTATATCAAATATGCAAGTCTCATGTCGCTGCAAGCATGCACCATGACACTTGGGGGCTAATGCAAAGTTAATTTTTTTTGCTCAACTTATTGAAGACCCGACTCATCACATTTTAAATGAGCCAGCCCTTGGGGGCTACCAATTGCTCCTGTCAACAATTCAAGGTACACAAATTTTTTCATCTATTATTGAAGAGATCCACTGCTAAGTTGGTAAAGCACAAAGCTCTCAACCTTGTGGACGTGGATTCACGCCCCATGATGGGGGTTACATTATATGATGTTCTTTTCAAAGAATTAAATATAAAGTACCAGCTCAATATTATCTTAATGACCCGGCCCTTGAGGGCTACACTGGTTGAAGTTTTATGAGCATAAGGCAATTACAAGTCCCAGGTTGCTGCAAGCATGACAACCCGGCACTTGGGGGCTACAGGTAATATGGATATAAGGGAGAAATATCTTCAAATTCTCAGTTTTGAGCAGATCAAGACCAATATGTTTTAAGCCGGCGCTTTGGAAGCCAGTTCAAGTGGGGTACTTGTTTACAATATTTCTTCTACAAGCAAATTGATTGTGAAGCTGGTCTATTGACCCGAATTTTCTAGAAGAAGGAAATGACAAGGACTTAAGGATGTTCAGGTGCCCGTTTTTAAGAATTATTAAACCGGAGCACAACCTGTCAAATTTGTTCTTGTGTTTATTTTGCAGCATAAGTTTACCATGGATAAATCCAAGCTAAACTTGGGGGCTAATGTCGGGGATATACCCCGCCGAGTAACCCGTCCGCAAGGTATAACCCGGCCTGACTGGACGACACACTAAGTGACCCGCCCGATCCTGGCGACTTATGGGTGACCTGGCAAGCGGATCAGAGGAGCGACAAGACACGGGGGCCCAGGAGGCTGAAGGCCCAGAAGGCCGACTTATGTTATGATAGGCCAGCTGAAGAGGAAAGGCGTAAGGAGTATCTCCCTTACAAGGAATCAAGACCCGGACTTGTATCCGGCTTGTAGTACAAGATAGGCTAGTCCTACTAGGACTCCACCTAGGGAGCACTTGTGCTTTCAATCTCCCCCTTTTTGGTAATTGATGACAACATACATCAAAGCTTTAGATAAAGATTTAAGAAATAGCAAGTAAAGCTTTGGAAAGACATGTAACAAGCATAGGCTCCCTCTACATGTATGCAATCATGTGAATATGAAATATAGAAGCATGTGATAGCATAACCATGATAGAGCAGGCAATGTGTTACATGTATCTTGGCCATATGCATCAGAGCAAAAAGTATTAAAGGAAATACCTTCATGCCCATGAGTCCTTCTTGCAAACAGTATGTACATCAGCAAGAATTCCTCATACACATGATTGTGATGCATATACTTACCTTGTGGTCTTGAGTTTGCTTAGGATGGAATGAACCTGCACAAACAAGGTTAGATAACACATGTACATCTACTAGACAAAGCAAACATAAGAAACCACAAGAATACCAAGTCTGGGATGACATGTAGAGAGTGAGTACTGAGTACCACATTGGATTAGACATGTCCCCAAGAGTAAAGATATGCAATGAATTTAAGTGATCTCTTTCTCTTAGATGTCTTGCTCCCCCTGAATCTAACATGGGATATTGGGAGAAGATAGGGAACAGAAAATCAGAGCTGAAAGATATGAATGATGATCAGAACAAATGCAAGCTAATGCAAATAAGCACATATGAACATGTCTTTCCCCTCAAGAAGACATGTGGCATCTCTCCTCTTGAACACCAAGCATCTGGGATCCTTGAGAAATACTTTCTACTTAAGTATCCTCTCCCCCTATGAGATGTGATCTGTCTCTAAATGATAAGCTTTGATGTGATCTCTCTCTCCCCCTTTGACATCAATTTCCAAGAAGGGCTTGATAAAGATGTAATCTCTCTCTCTCTCCCTCTGGAATATGTCGTGAATGGGTTTGATCCTTGAGTCACAACATAAAGCAATGGTAAAAATGCGATGATTGTTAGAGGACAAGATTCAGTGAGTGGAGCTGGATCAGAAGATACACAGAATATGTGGCAAAGAGTTTTTCCTGTTATGAAATCGGTGGCACCGAGTTGTATGCTTCGGTCGTACCGAAAAGGTTCGGTTGGACCGAAAATAACAAATCGGTGTAACCGAGTTCATCGCAGAGAAAACACTTGTCACCTCAGCTCACTAGACTAGAAAGATCTCACAAAGATTTGCAAGGAATTTACTGAATGATATGCAAGGAATTAGATGCAGAAAATGCAGAGAAAACAGAAAGAAATCTGGATGAAGTTTTTTTTGAAAGGGCAAAACAAATATGCATGAGACAAATGCAAAAACACAGAAGAAAACACAAGGGAACTTCATCTAGAAATAGTCGGCGACAAAGTCACCTATGTTAGAGTATATTGACTTAGGAGTCAAGTGAGATCACTTGATCATAGGTCATACTCATCGTTTAAGCTCAAAATGGGGTTGCCATTTTTGTTTAAGCATCTTGATGTATTCATCTTGTCGAGTTGCTTTAGCTCATGTCTCGGAGTAAAGCTTCTCTAAGATGGTATAACATACCTTGGTTGGTGGTGATGTCCATGTAGTTGAACTTGTGTGAGGTGCTCGAGGTTGATGTAGCTCATCAAGAATTTGGAGCACCACTTGGAATTTGAGTCCATCTACCTACATGGGTTAGTTCTTGCAAGGAAGAGCACTTGTATATCCAAAAATGACAATCATGAAACTCAACATAGAATTTGTCAAAGGATATGTTTGAATGGTTTCGTGCTTCCTTGTCTTCAACCACCTTTGTATAGAGACTTGGTGATGTAGAGATTGCTCAAGATGTGAGTAGGTTACAATCTCATGGAGTTTGATTCAACCAAGTACCTACATGGGTTAGATAACATGCAAGATACAAATATATCCAAGACATAAGATTTTCATCATAAGAGAAATATCAAGGATTAGTCATAAGCTCATGTCTTGCATGTATCCAATGGAGTTTCTACTCCAAGTTTGAAGCATCAATGATGTTCAATTCTCCTCTTAACCTGCAAAACACTTTCTCATCAAGAGGTTTAGTGAATATATCCGCTAATTACTTTTCGGTGCGAACATGCTTAAGATCAATGTCACCCTTAGCAACATGATCTCGAATGAAATGATGACAAACTTCAATATGCTTACTTTGAGAATGTTGCACAGGATTATGACCAATTTTGACAGCACTTTCATTATCACAAAGCAATGGAACATGTCTCACATATATCTCATAATCTTTAAGAGTTTGGGTCATCCAAAGTAATTGAGCACAACATGAACCAGCGGCAATATATTCAGCTTGGACGGTGGATAAGGATACCGAGTTTTGTTTCTTGGAAGACCAAGACACAAGAGATCTACCAAGAAATTGACAAGTACCCGAAGTGGACTTTCTATCAACCTTGTCTCCGGCATAGTCCGAGTCGGAGTAGCCAACAAGATCGAAAGAGGCCCTCTTAGGATACCAAATGCCAAAATTTGGTGTATGGATTAAGTATCTCACTATCCTTTTCACGGCCTTAAGATGCAATTCTTTAGGAGCAGCTTGATATCGTGCACACATGCACACACTTAGCATAATATCGGGATGTGAAGCACATAGATATAACAATGAACCAATCATAGAACGATAAACCTTTTGATCAACCGGTTCACCATCTTTGGTCAAATCAAGATGTCCACTAGTAGGCATGGGTGTGGACATACCTTTGCATTCTTGCATATTGAACTTCTTGAATAAGTCCTTAGTGTACTTCATTTGAGAGACAAAAGTACCTTCCTTAATTTGCTTGATTTGCAACCCAAGAAAGAATTTGAGTTCACTCATCATAGACATCTCAAACTTCTCCGACATTAGCTTCCCAAACTTTTCACTAAAATGAGGGTTAGTTGAACCAAATATAATATCATCAACATAGATTTGGCACACAAATAGTTAACCATTAACCCTTTTAGTAAAAAGAGTAGAATCAATTTTCCCAATTTCAAAGCCTTTTTCAATAAGGAACTTGGTCAAGCATTTATACCATGCTCTAGGAGCTTGTTTAAGACCATAAAGAGCTTTGTGAAGTTTGTAAACATGATTGGGTTTCTTAGGATTGACAAAGCCGGGAGGTTGTTTAACATAAACTTCCTCCTCTATTTCACCATTTAGAAAAGCACTTTTAATGTCCATTTGGTACAAGGTGATATCATGGTGATTAGCATAGGCAAGTAAGATGCGAATGGACTCAAGTCTAGCAACGGGAGCATAAGTCTCACCATAGTCCATACCTTCAACTTGTTGTAGCCTTGGGCAACGAGACGTGCTTTGTTGCAAACTACTTGTCCATCTTCATCTTGCTTGTTGTGAAACACCCATTTGGTACCGATGATGTTGTGGTTGTTGTCGGGCTTCTCAACCAATGTCCAAACTTGGTTCCTCTCAAAATTGTGTAGCTCTTCATGCATAGCATTTATCCAATCCGGATCTTCCAATGCTTCTTCGACCTTCATAGGTTCAATGCTAGAGATGAAAGAATAGTTTTCACAAAAGTTAGCTAAACAAGTTTTAGAGCGAGTGATTATCCCAGTTTGAATATCATTGTAGATTTGTTCAACGGGATGGTCTTTAGCAATTCTTTCTCGAACTCCTGAAAGCTTTTGCTTGGATCTTCGTTGAACATCTTCTTCATCTTGTTATTCTTCTTGGCCTTCTTCATTGTTGGCGTTGTCGTTCTCTTGTCGTGGTGGAGAAGGAGGTTGTTGACGTTCATCTTGATGCACTTCCTCGTTTCCTTCATCTTGGTGTGTCCCACTTGTGGATGCTTCCGTATCAACTCTTGGTTCACCTTGTCGTGAAGTAGAAGCTTCCACTTGGACAGACGAGGTACTCTCCTTCACCTCCGTTGGATGGACCTTGCCAATAGACAAGTCTTGGATTGCTTCCGAAGGATCTTTGTCTCCTACATCAATTGGCAATTGCTCTACTTGCGAGCCGTTAGATTCATCAAACTTCACATCTACCGTCTCTTCAACCTTTCGGGTGAAATTGTTGTAGACATGGTAAGTGTGAGAGTTTGAGCCATAACCTAGTAGGAAACCTTCATGAGACTTAGGAGAAAATTTAGAACGACGATGCTTATCAAGAATGTAGCACTTTGAGCCGAATACTCGAAAGTATCCAACTTGGGGTTTGTTACCGGTGAGTAGCTCGTATGCCGTCTTGTCGAGTAGCTTGTGAAGATACAAGCGATTTGTTGCATGACAAGCTGTCTCAACCACTTCCGCCCAAAAGTGCTTCGGCGTCTTGTACTCATCAAGCATCGTTCTCGCCATTTCGATGAGCGTCCAGTTCTTCCTCTCAACAACTCCATTTTGTTGAGGTGTGTACGTAGCCGAGAACTCGTGTGAAATCCCTTCTTCGTCAAGAAAGGTGTCCAAATTTGCGTTCTTGAACTCCGTTCCGTTGTCGCTGCGAACCTTCTTGATCTTCACTTCAAATTGGTTTTGGGCCTTCCTAGCGAAGTTTTTGAAGATCTTCTGAACATGCGATTTATCATCAAGAAAGAACACCCACGTAAATATGGAAAAATAATCAACTATAACTAGACCAAAAGAATTTCCACCGAGACTCTTGTAAGAGTTGGGACTAAAGAGATCCATGTGAAGTAGCTCGAGTGGTCTCTTCGTGGTCATGATGTTCTTCACGGGATGCCTTCCTCCAACGTGTTTACCTGCTTGACAAGCACTGCAAAGTCTATCCTTATCAAAAATGACATCATTAACACCAAGGATATGATTCCCTTTAATAAGCTTGTCAAGGTTTCGCATACCAACATGACCTAGTCGTCTATGCCATAACCAACCTTTTGAGGATTTAGCAATGAAGCAAGTTTTAGGTTGAGCCTTTTTAGTGAAATCAACAATGTATAGATCACCTCTACGTATGCCGGTAAAGACCATTTTATGATTGTCTCGACGAAACACTTGGCAATCAATTTCAGTAAATAAGACATTGAAACCAAAGTCAGCAAGTCTAGATACTGAAAGTAAGTTGTATCCAAGAGATTCAACGAGCATGACATTTTGTATGGAGCTATCATGTGAGATGGCCACCTTACCAAGGCCAACCACCTTACCCTTTGAGTTGTCACCGAAAGTGACATACTTTCGAGGACTATCATTATCAGCAAGCTCACGAAACATGTCTTTATCTCCGGTCATGTGATCGGTACATCCACTATCAAGAACCCATTCCTTTCCTCCTGACATATATCCCCGAAAATTTGCTATAAGACCAAAATGTCTCATTGCATCATCAAGATCGAAGTCACTATCATCATCCTCATCATAGTATCCATGTTCAACATCATCATGTGGTGGATCAAATCCTAGAGAGGGTGATTCATTAGAATGAGTTTGACAATAATCTTGTCTATGAATTCTTGTAGCTTCGGAAATAATGTCACTAATAATACCAACATTTCCTTTGGCATGCATAAGGTTTGTAAGCTCAAATAGACGATCACCAAACATAGGATCACTAGTAGTCATTTTACTCAAGGCAATAGACTTATGGAGAATTTCATCAAGATTTTTCAAAGAATAATCTGGAAATCATTCCTCAAGAAATTTCCATATAGTGTAGGCACACTCAAGAGTAGGTAGTTTTATAATCAAGTTTCTAGGCAATCCTTTAGTGATAAGATTAACAGTTCTAACATTCCTAATCATGTCAATAGACTCATCAGGTGTAGGATGCATAGGATCAACACAAGGTGCATAAGGACGAGCAATGTACTTGTTCAAATGATAGTGATTGAATATTACAAGCATCTCATTTTTTCACTCATGAAAATACTCTCCATCAAGAATAGGCACTCTATGTCTAAGACTCCCCAAAGTAGACTCATCCATCTTCCTCCAATGGTGATTAAACCAAGGCAATGGAGACCAATGCTCTGATACCACTTGTAGGACCTTGAGAAGAGGTGTATAGAGGGGGGGGGGGTGATTAGACACTATGTACCAAAGTTGATGTTTTTAAGATTCTCTTAAAGTTTGAGTGGAGTTTAGGCACAAGTTTAACATTCACAACATATAGCAAGCAAGCATGCAAAGAGTATATGAGCAGCGGAAAGTAAAGCATGCAACTTGCAAGAATGTAAAGGGAAGGGATTGGAAGATTCAAATGCAATTGGAGACACGGATGTTTTTGGCGTGGTTCCGATAGGTGCTGCTATCGTACATCCATGTTGATGGAGACTTCACCCCACGAAGGGTAACGGTTGCGCGAGTCCACGGAGGGCTCCACCCACGAAAGGTCCATGAAGAAGCAAATTTGTCTATCCCACCATGGCCGTCGCCCACGAAGGAGTTGCCTCACTAGCGGTAGATCTTCATGAAGTAGGCGATCTCCTTGCCCTTACAAACTCCTTGGTTCAACTCCACAATCTTGTCGGAGGCTCCCAAGTGACACCTAGCCAATCTAGGAGACACCACTCTCCAAGAAGTAACAAATGGTGCGTTGATGATGAACTCCTTGCTCTTGTGCTTCAAATGATAGTCTCCCCAACACTCAACTCTCTCTCATAGATTTGGATCTGGTGGAAAGAGGGTTTGAGTGGAAAGCAACTTGGGGAAGGCTAGAGATCAAGATTCATATGGTAGAAATGGAATATCTTGGCCTCAACACATGAGTAGGTAGTTCTCTCTCAGAAATAGGATGCTGGAAGTGTAGTTTTAGTCTGATGGCTCTCTCTTCGAATGAAGAGGAGGTGGAGGGATATATATAGCCTCCACACAAAATCTAATCGTTACACACAGTCTACCAAACTCGGTGGGACCGAATCATTAAACTCGGTCAGACCGATTTAGCAAATAATGTGACCATTAGGGTTTTCGGTGGGACCGGAATGCAACTCGGTGGGACCGATTCAATTAGGGTTAGGGCATAACGTAATCTCGGCGAGACCGATTACACAAACTCGGTGAGACTGATATTGGTAATTAGCTAACCAGAGAGTTGGTCAGGCAAGCTCGGTTGGACCGATTATCAAACTCGGTGGGACCGATTTTGGTAATAAGTCAACCAGAAAGTTTGCATTGTAATCTCGGTAGTACCAATTGCTCAAACTCGGTGAGACCGATTTTGATAATGGACATACACAGAGAGATTACAATCCCATCTCGGTGAGACCGAGATCCCTATCGGTAAGACCGATTTGCCTAGGGTTTGTGGCAGTGGCTAAGACATCCAAACTCGGTGGCGCCGGATAGAAAGAATCAGTGGGGCCGAGTTTGACTTTAGGTTTAGGACATATGTGTGGAAGTGGGAAAGTAGTTGAGGGTATTTGGAGCATATCACTAAGCACTTGAAGCAAGAGGCTCATTAAGCAACACCTCATCCCTCCTTGATAGTATTGGCTTTTCCTATAGACTCAATGTGATCTTGGATCACTAAAATGTACAATGAAGAGTCTTGAGCTTGAAGCTTGAGCCAATCCTTTGTCCTTAGCATCTTGAAGGAGTTCCCACATCCTTTAGTCCATGCCACTCCATTGTTGAACTTATCTGAAACATACTAGATAAAAGTGTTAGTCCAACAAGAGATATGTTGACATTAATTACCAAAACCACCTAGGGAGCACTTGTGCTTTCAATCTCCCCCTTTTTGGTAATTGATGACAACATACATCAAAGCTTTAGATAAAGATTTAAGAAATAGCAAGTAAAGCTTTGGAAAGACATGTAACAAGCATAGGATCCCTCTACATGTATGCAATCATGTGAATATGAAATATAGAAGCATGTGATAGCATAACCATGATAGAGCAGGCAATGTGTTACATGTATCTTGGCCATATGCATTAGAGCAAAATGTATTAAAGGAAATACCTTCATGCCCATGAGTCCTTCTTGCAAACAGTATGTACATCAGCAAGAATTCCTCATACACATGATTGTGATGCATATACTTACCTTGTGGTCTTGAGTTTGCTTAGGATGGAATGAACCTGCACAAACAAGGTTAGATAACACATGTACATCTACTAGACAAAGCAAACATAAGAAACCACAAGAATACCAAGTCTGGGATGACATGTAGAGAGTGAGTACTGAGTACCACATTGGATTAGACATGTCCCCAAGAGTAAAGATATGCAATGAATTTAAATCATCTCTTTCCCTTAGATGTCTTGCTCCCCCTGAATCTAACATGGGATATTGTGAGAAGATAGGGAACAGAAAATCAGAGCTGAAAGATATGAATGATGATCAGAACTAATGCAAGCTAATGCAAATAAGCACATATGAACATGTCTTTCCCCTCAAGAAGACATGTGGCATCTCTCCTCTTGAACACCAAGCATCTGGGATCCTTGAGAAATACTTTCTACTTAAGTATCCTCTCCCCCTGGAGATCTCTCTCTCTCTCCCTGAAGGATCTCTCTCCCCCTATGAGATGTGATCTCTCTCTAAATGATAAGCTTTGATGTGATCTCTCTCTCCCCCTTTGACATCAATTTCCAAGAAGGGCTTGATAAAGATGTAATCTCTCTCTCTCTCTCCCTCTGGAATGTGTCGTGAATGGGTTTGATCCTTGAGTCACAACATAAAGCAATTGTAAAAATGTGATGCTTGTTAGAGGACAAGATTCATTGAGTGGAGCTGGATCAGAAGATACACAGAATATGTGGCAAAGAGTTTTTCCTGTTATGAAATCGGTGGCACCGAGTTGTATGCTTCGGTCGTACCGAAAAGATTCGGTTGGACCGAAAGTAACAAATCGGTGTAACCGAGTTCATCACTGAGAAAACACTTGTCACCTCAGCTCACTAGACTAGAAAGATCTCACAAAGATTTGCAAGGAATTTACTGAATGATATGCAAGGAATTAGATGCAGAAAATGCAGAGAAAACAGAAAGAAATCTGGATGAAGTTTTTTTTGAAAGGACAAAACAAATATGCATGAGACAAATGCAAAAACACAGAAGAAAACACAAGGGAACTTCATCTAGAAATGGTCGGCGACAAAGTCACCTATGTTAGAGTATATTGACTTAGGAGTCAAGTGAGATCACTTGATCATAGGTCATACTCATCGTTTAAGCTCAAAATGGGGTTGCCATTTTTGTTTAAGCATCTTGATGTATTCATCTTTTCGAGTTGCTTTAGCTCTTGTCTCGGAGTAAAGCTTCTCTAAGATGGAATAACATACCTTGGTTGGTGGTGATGTCCATGTAGTTGAACTTGTGTGAGGTGCTCGAGGTTGATGTAGCTCATCAAGAATTTGGAGCACCACTTGGAATTTGAGTCCATCTACCTACATGGGTTAGTTCTTGCAAGGAAGAGCACTTGTATATCCAAAAATTACAATCATGAAACTCAACATAGAATTTGTCAAAGGATATGTTTGAATGGTTTCGTGCTTCCTTGTCTTCAACCACCTTTGTATAGAGACTTGGTGATGTAGAGATTGCTCAAGATGTGAGTAGGTTACAATCTCATGGAGTTTGATTCAACCAAGTACCTACATGGGTTAGATAACATGCAAGATACAAATATATCCAAGACATAAGATTTTCATCATAAGAGAAATATCAAGGATTAGTCATAAGCTCATGTCTTGCATGTATCCAATGGAGTTTCTACTCCAAGTTTGAAGCATCAATGATGTTCAATTCTCCTCTTAACCTGCAAAACACTTTCTCATCAAGAGGTTTAGTGAATATATCCGCTAATTACTTTTCGGTGCGAACATGCTTAAGATCAATGTCACCCTTAGCAACATGATCTCGAATGAAATGATGACAAACTTCAATATGCTTACTTCGAGAATGTTGCACAGGATTATGACCAATTTTGATAGCACTTTCATTATCACAAAGCAATGGAACATGTCTCACATATATCCCATAATCTTTAAGAGTTTGGGTCATCCAAAGTAGTTGAGCACAACATGAACCAGCGGCAATATATTCAGCTTCGGCGATGGATAAGGATACAGAGTTTTGTTTCTTGGAAGACCAAGACACAAGAGATCTACCAAGAAATTGACAAGTACCCGAAGTGGACTTTCTATCAACCTTGTCTCCGGCATAGTCCGAGTCGGAGTAGCCAACAAGATCGAAAGAGGCCCTCTTAGGATACCAAATGCCAAAATTTGGTGTATGGATTAAGTATCTCACTATCCTTTTCACGGCCTTAAGATGATATTCTTTAGGAGCAGCTCGATATCGTGCACACATGCACACACTTAGCATAATATCGGGACGTGAAGCACATAGATATAACAATGAACCAATCATAGAACGATAAAGCTTTTGATCAACCGGTTCACCATCTTTGGTCAAATCAAGATGTCCACTAGTAGGCATGGGTGTAGACATACCTTTGCATTCTTGCATATTGAACTTCTTGAATAAGTCCTTAGTGTACTTCGTTTGAGAGACAAAAGTACCTTCCTTAGTTTGCTTGATTTGCAACCCAAGAAAGAATTTGAGTTCACTCATCATAGACATCTCAAACTTCTCCGACATTAGCTTCCCAAACTTTTCACTAAAATGAGGGTTAGTTGAACCAAATATAATATCATCAACATAGATTTGGCACACAAATAGTTCACCATTAACCCTTTTAGTAAAAAGAGTAGAATCAATTTTCCCAATTTCAAAGCCTTTTTCAATAAGGAACTTGGTCAAGCATTTATACCATGCTCTAGGAGCTTGTTTAAGACCATAAAGAGCTTTGTGAAGTTTGTAAACATGATTGTGTTTCTTAGGATTGACAAAGCCGGGAGGTTGTTTAACATAAACTTCCTCCTCTATTTCACCATTTAGAAAAGCACTTTTAATGTCCATTTGTACAAGGTGATATCATGGTGATTAGCATAGGCAAGTAAGATGCGAATGGACTCAAGTCTAGCAACGGGAGCATAAGTCTCACCATAGTCCATACCTTCGACTTGTGTGTAGCCTTGGGCGACGAGACGTGCTTTGTTGCAAACTACTTGTCCATCTTCATCTTGCTTGTTGCGAAACACCCATTTGGTACCGATGATGTTGTGGTTGTTGTCGGGCTTCTCAACCAATGTCCAAACTTGGTTCCTCTCAAAATTGTGTAGCTCTTCATGAATAGCATTTATCCAATCTAGATCTTCCAATGCTTCTTCGACCTTCATAGGTTCAATGCTAGAGATGAAATAATAGTTTTCACAAAAGTTAGCTAAACGAGTTTTAGAGCGAGTGATTCTCCCGGTTTGAATATGATTGTAGATTTGTTCAACGGGATGATCTTTATCAATTCTTGCTCGAACTCCTGAAAGCTTTTGCTTGGATCTTCGTTGAACATCTTCTTCATCTTGTTCTTCTTCTTGGCCTTCTTCATTGTTGGCGTTGTCGTTCTCTTGTCGTGGTGGAGAAGGAGGTTGTTGACGTTCATCTTGATGCACTTCCTCGTTTCCTTCATCTTGGTGTGTCCCACTTGTGGATGCTTCCGTATCAACTCTTGGTTCACCTTGTCGTGAGGTAGAAGCTTCCACTTGGACAGACGAGGTACTCTCCTTCACCTCCGTTGGACGGACCTTGCCAATAGACAAGTCTTGGATTGCTTCCGAAGGATCTTTGTCTCCTACATCAATTGGCAATTGCTCTACTTGCGAGCCGTTAGATTCATCAAACTTCACATCTACCGTCTCTTCAACCTTTCGGGTAAAATTGTTGTAGACACGGTAAGTGTGAGAGTTTGAGCCATAACCTAGTAGGAAACCTTCATGAGACTTAGGAGCAAATTTAGAATGACGATGCTTTTCAAGAATGTAGGACTTTGAGCCGAATACTCGAAAGTATCCAACTTGGGGTTTGTTACAGGTGAGTAGCTTGTATGCCATCTTGCCGAGTAGCTTGTGAAGATACAAGCGATTTGTTGCATGACAAGCTGTCTCAACCACTTCCGCCCAAAAGTGCTTCGGCGTCTTGTACTCATCGAGCATCGTTCTCGCCATTTCGATGAGCGTCTGGTTCTTCCTCTCAACAACTCCATTTTTTTGAGGTGTGTACGTAGCCGAGAACTCGTGTGAAATACCTTCTTCGTCAAGAAAGGTGTCCACATTTGCGTTCTTGAACTCCGTTCCGTTGTCGCTGTGAACCTTCTTGATCTTCACTTCAAATTGGTTTTGGGCCTTCCTAGCGAAGTTTTTGAAGATCTTATGAACCTGCGATTTATCATCAAGAAAGAACACCCACGTAAATCTGGAAAAATCATCAACTATAACTAGACCAAAAGAATTTCCACCGAGACTCTTGTAAGAGTTGGGACCAAAGAGATCCATGTGAAGTAGCTCGGGTGGTCTCTTCGTGGTCATGATGTTCTTCACGGGATGCCTTCCTCCAACGTGTTTACCTGCTTGACAAGCACTGCAAAGTCTATCCTTATCAAAAATGACATCATTAACACCAAGGATATGATTCCCTTTAATAAGCTTGTCAAGGTTTCGCATACCAACATGACCTAGTCGTCTATGCCATAACCAACCTTTTGAGGATTTAGCAATGAAGCAAGTTTTAGGTTGAGCCTTTTTAGTGAAATCAACAATGTATAGATCACCTCTACGTATGCCGGTAAAGACCATTTTATGATTGTCTCGACGAAACACTTGGCAATCAATTTCAGTAAATAAGACATTGAAACCAAAGTCGGCAAGTCTAGATACTGAAAGTAAGTTGTATCCAAGAGATTCAACGAGCATGACATTTTGTATGGGGCTATCATGTGAGATGGCCACCTTACCAAGGCCAACCACCTTACCCTTTGAGTTGTCACCGAAAGTGACATACTTTCGAGGACTATCATTATCAGCAAGCTCACGAAACATGTCTTTATCTCCGGTCATGTGATCGGTACATCCACTATCAAGAACCCATTCCTTTCCTCCTGACATATATCCCCGAAGATTTGCCATAAGACCAAAATGTCTCATTGCATCATCAAGATCGAAGTCACTATCATCATCCTCATCATAGTATCCATGTTCAACATCATCATGTGGTGGATCAAATCCTAGAGAGGGTGATTCATTAGAATGAGTTTGACAATAATCTTGTCTATGAATTCTTGTAGCTTCGGAAATAATGTCACTAATAATACCAACATTTCCTTTGGCACGCATAAGGTTTGTAAGCTCAAATAGACGATCACCAAACATAGGATCACTAGTATTCATTTTACTCAAGGCAATAGACTTATGGAGAATTTCATCAGGATTTTTCAAACAATAATCTGGAAATCGTTCCTCAAGAAATTTCCATATAGTGTAGGCACACTCAAGAGTAGGTAGTTTTATAATCAAGTTTCTAGGCAATCCTTTAGTGATAAGATTAACAGTTCTAACATTCCTAATCATGTCAATAGACTCATCAGGTGTAGGATGCATAGGATCAACACAAGGTGCATAAGGACGAGCAATGTACTTGTTCAAATGATAGTGATTGAATATTACAAGCATCTCATTTTTTCACTCATGAAAATACTCTCCATCAAGAATAGGCACTCTATGTCTAAGACTCCCCAAAGTAGACTCATCCATCTTCCTCCAATGGTGATTAAACCAAGGCAATGGAGACCAATGCTCTGATACCACTTGTAGGACCTTGAGAAGAGGTGTATAGAGGGGGGGGGTGATTAGACACTAAGTACCAAAGTTGATGTTTTTAAGATTCTCTTAAAGTTTGAGTGGAGTTTAGGCACAAGTTTAACATTCACAACATATAGCAAGCAAGCATGCAAAGAGTATATGAGCAGCGGAAAGTAAAGCATGCAACTTGCAAGAATGTAAAGGGAAGGGATTGGAGGATTCAAACGCAATTGGAGACATGGATGTTTTTGGCGTGGTTCCGATAGGTGGTGCTATCGTACATCCACGTTGATGGAGACTTCAACGCACGAAGGGTAACGGTTGCACGAGTCCACGGAGGGCTCCACCCACGAAGGGTCCACGAAGAAGCAACCTTGTCTATCCCACCATGGTCGTCGCCCACGAAGGAGTTGCCTCACTAGCGGTAGATCTTCACGAAGTAGGCGATCTCCTTGCCCTTACAAACTCCTTGGTTCAACTCCACAATCTTGTCGGAGGCTCCCAAGTGACACCTAGCCAATCTAGGAGACGCCACTCTCCAAGAAGTAACAAATGGTGCATTGATGATGAACTCCTTGCTCCTGTGCTTCAAATGATAGTCTCCCCAACACTCAACTCTCTCTCATAGATTTGGATCTGGTGGAAAGAGGGTTTGAGTGGAAAGCAACTTGGGGAAGGCTAGAGATCAAGATTCATATGGTAGAAATGGAATATCTTGGCGTCAACACATGAGTAGGTAGTTCTCTCTCAGAAATAGGATGCTGGAAGTGTAGGTTTAGTATGATGGCTCTCTCTTCGAATGAAGAGGAGGTGGAGGGGTATATATAGCCTCCACACAAAATCTAACCGTTACACACAATCTACCAAACTCGGTGGGACCGAATCGTTAAACTCGGTCAGACCGATTTAGCAAATAATGTGACCGTTAGGGTTTTCAGTGGGACCAGAATGCAACTCGGTGGGACCGATTCGATTAGGGTTAGGGCATAACGTAATCTCAGTGAGACCGATTACACAAACTCGGTGAGACCGACTTTGGTAATTAGCTAACCAGAAAGTTGGTCAGGCAAACTCGGTTGGACCGATTATCAAACTCGGTGGGACCGATTTTGATAATAAGTCAACCAGAAAGTTTGCATTGTAATCTCGGTAGTACCGATTGCTCAAACTCGGTGAGACCGATTTTGATAATGGACATACACAGAGAGATTACAATCCCATCTCGGTGAGACCGAGATCCCTATCGGTAAGACCGATTTGCCTAGGGTTTGTGGCAGTGGCTAAGACATCCAAACTCGGTGGCGCCGGATAGAAAGAATCAGTGGGGCCGAGTTTGACTTTAGGTTTAGGACATATGTGTGGAAGTGGGAAAGTAGTTGAGGGTATTTGGAGCATATCACTAAGCACTTGAAGCAAGAGGCTCATTAAGCAACACCTCATCCCTCCTTGATAGTATTGGCTTTTCCTATAGACTCAATGTGATCTTGGATCACTAAAATGTAAAATGAAGAGTCTTGAGCTTGAAGCTTGAGCCAATCCTTTGTCCTTAGCATCTTGAAGGAGTTCCCACATCCTTTAGTCCATGCCACTCCATTGTTGAACTTATCTGAAACATACTAGATAAAAGTGTTAGTCCAACAAGAGATATGTTGACATTAATTACCAAAACCACCTAGGGAGCACTTGTACTTTCAGGATGTAGTGCTCCCACTCACTTTCTTGTAAATACAGGCTTCATCGCAAGTCTGTATAAAACTATATGCTTTGATCAACTCTTCAAGCGTATATTCCAACTCCGAGATGCTTGCACCACTCCACAGATGAATCGCTGGAGCTCGCACACTTTGTTAGCACCTTTCAGATTGATAAAACCTTCTGGTTGCATCATATACAACTCTCCTTAGAGATATCCATTTAAGGAATGTAGTTTTTGACATCCATTTGCCAGATTTCATAAAATATGGCAATTGCTAACATGATTCAGACGGACTTTAAGCATCACTACAGTTGAGAAAATCTCATTGTAGTCAACACCTTGAACTTTGTCGAAAACCTTTTGCGACAAGTCGAGCTTTGTAGATAGTAACACTACTATCATCGTCTGTCTTCCTCTTGAAGATCCATTTATTTTCTCTGGCTTGCCGATCATCGGGCAAGTCCACCAAAGTCCACACTTTGTTCTCATACATGGATCCCATCTCAGATTTCATGGCCTCAAGCCATATTGCGGAATCTGGGCTCATCATCGCTTCCTCACAGTTCGTAGGTTCATCATGGTCTAGTAACACGACTTCCAGAATAGGATTATCGTACCACTCTGGTTGACCTATGAGGTTTGGTAGTTACTTGATATGAAGTTTCATGATCATCATCGTTAGCTTCTTCACTAATTGGTGTAGGAATCACTGGAATTGATTTCTATGATGAACTACTTTCCAATCCGGGAGAAGGTACAATTACCTCATCAAGTTCTACTTTCCTCCCACTCACTTCTTTCGAGAGAAACTCCTTCTCTAGAAAGGATCCATTCTTAGCAACAGATATCTTGCCTTCGGACCTGTGGTAGAAGGTGTACCCAATAGTTTCTTTTGGGTATCCTATGAGGACGCATTTCTCTGATTTGCTTTCGAGCTTACCAGGCTGAAGCCTTTTGACATAAGCATCGTATCCCCAAACTTTAAGAAACAACAAGTTAGTTTTGTTGCCAAACCACAGTTCATACGTTGTCGTCTCAATGGACTCTAATGGTGCCCTTTTTAAAGTGAATGCAGCTGTCTCCAATGCATAACCCTAAAATGATAGTGGTAAATTGGTAAGAGGCATAATAGATCGCACCATATCCAACAAAGTACGGTTACGCCATTCGGACACACCATTACGCTGTGGTATTACAGGTGGCGTGAGTTGTGAAATTATTCCACATTGTTTCAAATCAAGAACAAACTTGTAGATCAAATATACGCCTCCACGATTAGATCGTAGAAACTTTATTTTCTTATTACGATGATTTTCTACTTCACTCTGAAATTCTTTGAACTTCTCAAATGTTTCAGACTTATGCTTCATTAATTAGATATACCCATATCTACGCAAATCATCTGTGAAGGTAAGAAAATAACGATACCCATCACGAGCCTCAACACTCATTGGACCGCATACATCAGTATGTATTATTTCCAGTAAGTCAGTAGCTCGTTCCATTGTTCCGAAGAACAGAGTTTTAGTCATCTTTCCCATAAGGCACGGTTCGCAAGTATCAAATGATTCGTAATCAAGTGATTCCAAAAGTCCATCTTTATGGAGTTCTTTCATGCGCTTTATACCAATATGACCCAAATGGCAGTGCCACAAATAAGTTGCACTATCATTATCAACTTTGCATCTTTTGGCATCGATATTAATAATATGTGTATTACCTTGATCGAGATTCAATAAACCATCAACATTGTGTGTATGACCATAGAATGTTTTATTCATGTAAACAGAATAAAAATTATTCTCTGTCTGAAATAAATAACCATATTGCAATAAACATGATCTAATCATATTCATGTTCAATACAAACACCAAATAACATTTATTTAGGTTAAACACTAACCCCGAAAGTATAGGGAGTGTGCGATGATGATCATATCAATCTTGGAACCACTTCCAACACACATTGTCACTTCATCCTCAACTAGTCCCTATTTATTTTCTAACTCCTGTTTCGAGTTACTAA
Organism: Triticum dicoccoides; assembly: GCF_002162155.2. Lineage (NCBI taxonomy): Eukaryota > Viridiplantae > Streptophyta > Magnoliopsida > Poales > Poaceae > Triticum > Triticum dicoccoides. The sequence continues at coordinate 564,880,180 of NC_041393.1, read as the reverse complement.
TCTTAGAAACCGAACAAGTATCAAATACCCAGGGGTTACTACGAGTACTAGTAAGGTACACATCAATAACATGTATATCAAATATACCTTTGTTCACTTTGCCATCCTTCTTATCCGCCAAATATTTGGGGTTGTTCCGCTTCTAGTGAACATTTCCTTTGTAGTAGAAGCACTCAGTTTCAGGCTTAGGTCCAGCTTTGGGCTTCTTCATGGGAGTGACAACTTGCTTGTCGTTATACTTGAAGTTTCCTTTCTTTCCCTTTGCCCTTTTCTTTAAACTAGTGGTCTTGTCAATCATCAACACTTGATGCTCTTTCTTGATTTCTAGCTTCGTCGATTTCAGTATCACAAAGAGCTCGGGAATCGTTTTCGTCATCCCTTGCATACTATAGTTCATCACGAAGTTCCAGTAACTTGGTGATGGTGACTAGAGAACTTTGTCAATCACTATCTTATCTGGAAGATTGACTCCTACTTGATTCAAGCGATTGTAGTACCCAGACTTTCAGAGCACATGCTCGCTAGCTGAGCAATTCTCCTCCATCTTTTAGGTGAAGTACTTGTCAGAGGTCTCATACCTCTTGACACGGGCATGAGTCTGAAATACCAATTTCAGCTCTTGGAACATCTCATATGCTCCGTGGCGTTCAAAATGTTTTTGAAGTCCCGGTTCTAAGCCGTAAAGTATGGTGCACTAAACTATCAAGTAATCATCATATTGAGCTAGCCAAACATTCATAACGTCTGCATCTGCTCTTGCAATAGGTCTGTCACCTAGCAGTGCATCAAGGACATAATTCTTCTGTGCAGCAATGAGGATAAACCTCAGATTATGGACCCAGTCTGCATCATTGCTACTATCATCTTTCAACTTAGTTTTCTCTAGGAACATATCAAAAAACATAGGGAAGATACAATGCGAGCTATTGGTCTACAACATAATTTGCAAATACTATCACGACTAAGTTCATGATAAATTAAAGTTCAATTAATCATATTACTTAAGAACTCCCACTTAGATAGACATCCCTCTAGTCATCTAAATGATCGCGTGATCCAAATCAACTAAACCATGTTCGAACATCACGTGAGATGGAGTAGTTTTCAATGGTGAACATCACTATGTTGATCATATCTACTGCATGATTCACGTTCGACCTTTCGGTCTCAATGTTCCGAGGCCATATCTGCATATGCTAGGCTCGTCAAGTTTAACTCGAGTATTCTGCGTGTGCAAAACTGGCTTGCACCCATTCTATGTGAACGTAGAGCTTATCACACCCGATCATCACGTGGTGTCTCGGCATGACGAACTGTAGCAACGGTCCATACTCAGGGAGAACACTTATACCTTGAAATTTAGTAAGGGTTCATCTTATAATGCTACCACCATACTAAGCAAAATAAGATGCAATCAAAATATGTGACATGATATGGCCATCATCATCTTGTGCTCATGATCTTCATCATCGAAGCATCGTCATGATCTCCATCGTCACCGGCTTGACACCTTGATCTCCATTGTAGCATCGTTGTCATCTCGGTAACTATTGCTACTACAACTATCACTACCGCTTAGTGATAAAGTAAAGCGATTGCATGACGATTGCATTTCATACAATAAAGCGACAACCATATGGCTCCTGCCAGTTGCCGATAATTCTGTTACAAAACATGATCATCTCATACAACAATTTATATCATGTCATGTTTTGACCATATCACATCACAACAAGCCTTGCAAAAACAAGTTAGACATCCTCTACTTTGTTATTGCAAGTTTTACATGGCTGCTATGGGCTTCTATCAAGAACCGTTCATACCTACGCATCAAAACCACAACGATTTTTCGTCAAGTGTGCTGTTTTAACCTTCAAAAAGGACCGGCCGTACTCAAACTCGATTCAACTAAAGTTGGAGCAATGGACACCTGCCAACCACCTATGTGCAAAAGCACGTCGGTAGAACCAGTCTCATGAACGCGGTCATGTAATGTCGGTCCGAGCCGCTTCATCCAACAATATCGTCGAATCAAAGTAAGACTTTGGTGGTAAGCAGTATGACTATTATCGCCCACAACTCTTTGTGTTCTACTCGTGCATAAAACATCTATGCATAGACCTGGCTCGGATGCCACTGTTGGGGAATGTAGTATATCAAAATTTTCCTACGATCACACAAGATCTATCTAGGAGATGCATAGCAACGAGACGAGAGAGTGTGTCCACGTACCCTCGTAGACCGAAAGCGGAAGCATTTAATAAAGCAGTTGATGTAGTCGAACGTCTTTGCGATCCAACCGATCCAAGTACCGAACGTACGGCACCTCCATGTTCAGCACATGTTCAGCTCGATGATGTCCCTCGTGATCTTGATCCAGTTGAGGACGAGGGTGAGTTCCGTCAGCATGATGGCATGGCGACGGTGATGATGATGTTATCGGTGCAGGGCTTCACCTAAGAACTATGGCGATATGATTGAGGTGTATAACTATGGAGGGGGCATCGCACACGGCTAAGGCAAAACTCGGTGTGTTCTAGGGTGCCCCCTGCCCCCGTATATAAAGGAGAAGGAGGAGGAGGTCGGCCCTAGAGGGGGGGCGCCAGGGGGGAGTCCTACTTGGACTCCCGGTCCTAGTAGGATTCGCCCCCCTCTCCTATTCCAACTAGGAGAAGGAGGGAATGGGAAGAGGGGAGAAGGAAGGAGGGGGACGCTGCCCCCTCCTAGTCCAATTTAGAACATTCCATGGGGGGCATGCGGACACCCCTTGAGGCCCTTCTCTCCGTCCCCCTAAAGCCCATTAAGACCCATCAACTCCTCGGGGGGTTCCAGTAACCTCCCGGTACTCCGGAAAATACCTGAACTTCTCCGGAACCATTCTGATGTCCGAATATAGCCTTCCAATATATCAATCTTTATGTCTTGGCCATTTCGAGACTCCTCGTCACGTCCGTGATCTCATCCGGGACTCCGTACAAACTTCGGTCATCAAAATACATAACTCATAATACAAATCGTCATCGGACGTTAAGCGTGCGGACCCTACGGGTTCGAGAACTACGTAGACATGACCGAGACACATCTCCGATCAATAATCAATAATGGAACCTGGATGCTCATATTGGCTCCTACATATTCACGAAGATCTTTATCGGTCAAACCGCATAACAACATACGTTGTTCGCTTTGTCATCGGTATGTTACTTGCCCAAGATTTGATTGTCGGTATCATCATACCTAGTTCAATCTCGTTACCGGCAAGTCTCTTTACTCGTTACATAATGCTTCATCCCGCAACTAACTCATTAGTCACATTGTTTGCAAGGCTTATAGTGATGTGCATTACCAAGAGGGCCCAGAGATACCTCTCCAATACACGGAGTGACAAATCGTAATCTCGATCTATGCCAACCCAACAAGCACCTTCGGAGACACCTGTAGAGCATCTTTATAATCACCCAGTTATGTTGTGACATTTGATAGTACACAAGGTGTTCCTCTGGTATTCGGGAGTTGCATAATCTCATAGTCTGAGGAACATGTATACGTCATGAAGAAAGCAGTAGCAATGAAACTGTAACGATCATAATGCTAAGCTAACGGATGGGTCATGTCCATCACATCATTCTCCTAATGATGTGATCTCGTTTATCAAATGACAACACATGTCTATGGTTAGGAAACATAACCATCTTTACGAGCTAGTCAAGTAGAGGCATACTAGGGACACTATGTTTTGTCTATGTATTCACACATGTACTAAGTTTCTGGTTAATACAATTCTAGCATGAATAATAAACATTTATCATGATATAAGGAAATATAAATAACAACTTTATTATTGCCTCCAGGGCATATTTCCTTCACCAACGTCATGTTTTGATTCGGCGACAATGTGGGATGAAGGGTCCCGAACCAACCTTACATGTCCATGTACATGAGACCAATTCCACCGACTGACATGCAACTTGTTTTGCATAAAGGTGACTGGTAGGTGTCTATTTCTCCTACTTTAGTTGAATCAAATTTGACTATGGCCCCTCCTTGAAGAAGGTGAAAACAGTAAACTTGATAAATCACCATTGTGGTTTTTGCGTAGTTAAGAATGGTTCTTGCTAGAAGCCCGTAGCAGCCACGTAAAACTTGCAACAACAAAGTAGAGGACATCTACACTACTAGGGAAAACCCTAGTAGTAGCGCGGGTTTTGTGCCCAATAGTAGCGCGGGAGACCGTGCTACTAATAAGGCGCTACAGCTATTACTTAGCAGTAGCGCGTGCCTACATGCGCTACTGCTAAGACACATAGCCGCAGCATGTGTTCTCTCCCTCACTACTGCTAATCTAGCTAGTGGTAGCGTGTTTACTATCCCTCGCTACTAGTATTATTTTTTTATTTTTTTATTTTGAGTGTGTTTATATGCCGTTATACAAATTTTGGTACAATACCAGTTATGAGGTTTATATCATTATGTCCATAACAGTGTGTCAAATGAAGGTGGATTAGGTTTAAGCGAAGGCAATATGTGGTGCATGTCAAAAGTATACTACTAATCCAAACTTGATCTAGTTTGGACTAGTAGTACTTTCGATGTGCACCACATGTTGCCTCCACTTGAATCTAATCTGCCAGCACAAGCTATTTAATCATCATCATAGTCATTACCACCAACAGTAGTTATTTAATCATCATAGTCATAGTGTAGCACATCATCATCTTCATACTCATTCTAGCTAGCTAATCACCACCAACACTAGCCGCGGTAGCTATCTAATCACCACCAACACTAACTAATAATAATCATCATAGTCATTACCACCAACACTAGCTATTTAATCATCATAGTCATAGTGTAGCACATCATCATCTTCAAACTCACTTCTAGCTAGCTAATCACTCCTGCTGCTCTCTCTCAGGTAAAATAACATAAAACATGTGTAGCACTCCTGTTTCATCAAGTTGGAGCATGCAGATGAACGTGTCTCCTAATCGTGGGCTGCGCTTGTGATTGCTGCCCCCTAGTACTTCTCTACGATCGTTCACAATTTTGCTCCAGTCTTTCACTATTAAGCATTCCTCGCTATTAGAAATCCTGAATGCACTAAAGTGCATTGTAGGATATCTTGGCCGTAAGCTAACAATTCTCATGCGACCTTTAGTCTTGATCCAATGAGGCACAACATTTAGCGGGAGTCCCTGTTGAAGAACATCGTATAGTAACATACTTAGCAATGAAGTTTATCTTAAAAAATAATGTATGCAAAAGATGCACTGAGGACAAATAGTAAAAATCTTACCATCTTTCCTAAATAGATGTGACCGTAGTTCAGTACGAACACTATTGGTCACACGTTTTGAGTACTAAGATTTTTAAGTCCAGAAAAATAATTTGTCTTGACAGTATGAAGATCCTCAAGCCGTGAAACATAATGACTTATCTCCTCGCAATTTGGTTCAGCCCCGAGACAGTAGTAGATCCTGTCTACCAAGCGCTGGACATGTTTGCTTGAATGGAAATAAGCTGTCAATAGAAATTAGTTGTCAACTATTTTTGAATAAACAATATAAAGACATAAATATGGTTGAGAAACTCACGTAATGGTAGAACTGGAGGCGTCTGCACATCGACCCATATGTCGATATTACCTTCAATATCATCTTCCGGACAAATATCAAAGGTGATAACCATATTAGGCTCAAATGCATAAGTCTTGCATAGTGCTTGCCAAGTTTTGCATCCAAAATAGGTATAGGTATCTGCGCTGTATAATTTTACGTGGAAAATACAACCATGCTCAGTCTTCAAGTAAACTCTCTTTACCTCCATAGTAGTTTTCATAGGACTGAAACCTATCTTATCCAAAACAAAAACTCTTGCATGGCAGGGGATATGCTAGTAGAATAGTAAAAAAATTAAATTATAAGTTGAAGCAAATGATGCATATGTCATGCTTAATTACGAAAAAAGACTTGTCGTTGTGACTTACTGTATCCACTTCAAAGTTTTTGTCCAGCTTGATGCTGAAGCGCCTATCATCATCTAGGAAGATTCTGTCGCACAGGCCGCGTTCGTCTTCGCAGTATTTGCAAATACCGAAATCCTTTTCGTCGTCAGACATTTCCTATGTTCATAATTGAAACATTAATTGAAAATCGATCGAAGACAACTACCAGGATACTCAACACACAAATCCGGGGCACTCGATATTTCCTACATATTCTGACACAAGGCCAAAATTCACGGAAAATTCCGGCATGACCTTTGCTAAAATAGGACATATCGAGCGCCTGAAATTTGCCGGAACGGAAATGAATCAACACTCCGGCAAAACATAGGCCACTCGGAGGTGTAACCTGCAAACATGACCAGCCACTTGGGCAAGCACGTATCCTATTTGAGCAACACAAGATATACATTTTAGAATATCTTATAGGACTCATATTGACATGAGAATCCAGTAAGCAAAACCAAATCGTAAAATAAATAAGTATTCAAATTAGCATGCATTCAATAAGCAAAAGTAAATCATCTCTTGCGTCGTACATCGTCGAATATTATAACTAATACATCCCGAATAGTATCATACATATAACATCACTAATACAACTAAAACCCTAGCGAACGACGGGTATCGGCGCGGGCGGTGGACACCCAAAGAGAAGAAACCATCACAAGATCATAGCTCTAGTGAGATCCCTGGAGAACCTGCGAGGTATTGGAGAACCTGTGCTCCAGCACAAACAAGTAGCGACGGATGTGTGCGTCCTCCTCGCTGACACGGTGACGTACCACCTCCATGGGCTCCTCAAGCCTCTCAACCGTCACTGGCCCATGCGACCGCCACCAAAGAAGGTTCGGGTCAACGACGGGCTGACTCCTCACCAAGCTGCGCCCCCAGTAGGTAGCGCCTCCCAGTACCAGCCCGGCGGAGCCCAGTCCCGAACATGGCCCATCTGGTCAAGTAGGTGTCCTCCACCGAGTTGACGACGAGGATGCGGGATAGGCATCGTCGACGTCGATGCGGGAAAAATTGCTTTAACTAAAAAAATAACAACAAATGTGACATGTTCAACTAGTTCTTACTAAAAATAAACTTGTAAATAAAAATAAACTAGTACCTAATTAGTACCTAGTTCTTACTAACTAATTAGTACCTAGGAACTACTACCCTAATTACCATCTAATTTGATGAACCTAGGGGTAGAAAGTGGTAGCGGATATTCCAATTATCCAACTTAAAAGTGAAATAAGTGGTCAAATTTTACTTGTTCTATGATTAATCTTAGAAATTATTATGCATTACGATAGTGTTTATTCATCTTCTAAGAAAACATCATCTAAGAAAACATTCGAGGCGCATCCATATTCGATAACATCCGCATCTGATTCGTTTCCACGCATAGATGAACCCTAACTAATTTGATGCAACTAAAATTTGAAGAACCCTAGGCAAAGGTATGGGAGGGAGAGGAGCAGGCGTGCTCTCCTCGGGTGCCTGCAGCGAGGGAGGGGCAGGCGACATCAAGGTCAGGGTTGGGGCTCGAGCGCGCGGCGGAGAGCGGCGTCGAGGTCGGGGTCGGGGGCGGCGTTGAGGTCGGGGGCGGTGTCGAGGTCGGGGTCGGGGGCAGCGTCGAATCCGGGGTCGGGGGCGATGTCGAGGGTGTGCGGAGAGCGACGAGAGAGCGCGATGCGGTCAACGGGTGACGGCGGCGGCGACAACGGAGGAGTTGGATTTTGGGGAAGTGGCCGTGGGGAAGAACGAAACCGCGCGGTTAAGTCAGAAGTAGCAGTAGTGTGTTCCAGGAAGTGCGCGACTGCTAAGTTAGCTACAGCGCATTCCCCGATACGCGCTACTGCTATTCCTTTCTCTTTTTCCCTTTTCCATTTATTTTTCTTTACATTTTTTTCCTTTCACCTTTTTCTATTTCTTTCATTTTCTTTTACTTTTCAACTTGCTTTCCATTTAATTTTATTTCCTTCAGCAGTAGCGCCTTTCAGTGTAAACGCGCTACTACAAAGCAAGTAGCAGTAGCGCGGTTCGAAGTAGATCACTACTACTATGTGTAGCCTATCGGCTAAGCCGTGGGAATTTTAGTAGTAGCGCGTTTACCATCAGGCGCGCTACTGCTACAACTGTATCTGTAGCGTCGTTTACACCAGCATGCTTTTTTGACACGCGCTACTGCTAAAGTTCTGTGTATAAGGTTTTCCCTAGTAGTGCTAACTTGTTTTTGCATGGCATGTTGTGATGTGATATGGTTAATACGTGATGTGATATACATTGTTGTATGAGATGATCATGTTTTATTATATCGACAACCGGCAGGAGCCTTAGGGTTGTCTCTTAATTATTGAATGAAATGCAAGCGCCATGTAATTGCTTTACTTTATCTCTATGAGTTAGCAATAGTTGTAGAAGCAATAGTTGGCGAGACGACCCCGACACAATGATCGATATCAAGGTGTCGAGCCGGTGACAATGGAGATCATGACGTTGCTTTGGAGATGGAGATCAAAAGCACAAGATGATGATGGCCATATCATGTCACATATTTTGATTGCATGTGATGTTTATCCTTTATGCATCTTATTTTGCTTAGAACGACGGTAGCATTATAAGATGATCCCTTCACTTAATTTCAAGATGGAAGTGTTCTCCTCGAGTATGCACTGTTGCTAAAGTTCATCGTTTTGAAGCACCTCGTGATGATCGGGTGTGATATACTCTACGTTCACATACAACGGGTGTAAGCCAGATTTACACACGCGGAATACTTGGGTTAAACTTGACGAGCCTAGCATGTACAGACATGGTCTCGGAACATTAGAGACCGAAAGGTCGAACATGAGTCATATAGTAGATATGATCAATATGGAGATGTTCACCATTGATGACTACCCCATCTCACGTGATGATCGGACATGGGTTAGTTGATTTGGATCATGTATCACTTAGATAACTTGAGGGATATTAATTTAAGTGGGAGTTCATTAGTAATTTGATTAATTGAACTTAATTTATCATGAACATAGTCAAAATGTCTTTGCAAATTATGTTGTAGATCAATAGCTTGCGATGTAGCTCCCCTGTTTTTTTGATATGTTCCTAGTGAAAACTAAGTTGAAAGATGATGGAAGCAATAATGTGGACTGGGTCCATGATCTGAGGATTATCCTCATTGCTGCACAGAAGAATTATGTCCTTGATGCACCGCTAGGTGACAGACCTACTGCACGAGCTGATGAAGACATTATGAATGTTTGGCAAGCTCGATTTGATGACTACTTGATAGTTTAGTGCACCATGCTTTACGACTTAGAATCGGGTCTCCAAAGACGTTTTGAATGTAATGGAACATTTGAGATGTTCCAAGAGCTGAAATTGGTATTTCAGGCGCATGCCCTGTTGGGGAACATGGTAATTTGAAAAATTTCCTACGCACACGCAAGATCATGGTGATGCGTAGCAACGAGAGGGGAGAGTTTTGTCCACGTACCCTCCCTCATAGATCATAAGCGGAAGCATTATGACAACACGGTTGATGTAGTCGTACGTCTTCATGATCGACCGATCCTAGTACCGAACGCATGTCACCTCTGCGATCTGCACACGTTCAGCTCGGTGACGTCCCACGAACTCACGATCCAGCAGAGAGTCAAGGGAGAGCTTCGTCAGCACAACGACGTGATGACGGTGATGATGAAGCTACCGGCGCAGGGCTTTTCCTAAGAACTATGATGATATGACCAAGGTGGATTATGGTGGAGCGGGGCACTGCACACGGCTAAGTGATCAATGATCAACTTGTGTGTCAATGGGGTGCCCCCTGGCCACGTATATAAAGGAGTGGAGGAGGAGGAGGACGGGCCCTATATTATGGCGCGCCCTGGGGAGTCCTACTCCCACCGGGAGTAGGATTCCCCCCTTCCAAGTAGTAGGAGTAGGAGAGAAGGAAAGGGAAGAGAGAAGAGAAGGAAGAAGGGGGTGCCGCCCCTCCCCCTAGTCCAATTTGGACTAGGCCTTGGGGGGCGCGCGGCCTGCCCTAGGTAGCCCCTCTCTCTCTCTCCCTTAAAAACCAATAAGTCCCATATACTCCCCGGCGAATTGTCGTAACTCTCCGGTACTCCGATAAATACCCGAACCACTCAGAACCTTTCCGATGTCCGAATATAGCCTTCCAATATATCGATCCTTACGTCTCGAACATTTCCAGACTCCTCGTCCTGTCCATGATCTCATCCGGGACTCCGAACAACCTTCGGTACATCAAAACACATAAACTCATAATACTGATCGTCACCGAACGTTAAGCATGCGGACCCTACGGGTTCGAGAACTATGTAGACATGACCGAGACACGTCTCCGGCCAATAACCAATAGCAGAACCTGGATGCTCATATTGGCTCCCACATATTCTACAAAGATCTTTATCGGTCAAAGCGCGTAACAACATACTTTGTTCCCTTTGTCATCGGTATGTTACTTGCCCGAGATTCGATCGTCGGTATCTCAATACCTAGTTCAATATCGTTACCAGCAAGTCTCTTTACTCGTTCTGTAATGCATCATCCCGCAACTAACTCATTAGTCACATTGCTTGCAAGGCTTATAGTGATGTGCATTATCGAGAGGGCCCAGAGATACCTCTACGACAATCGAAGTGACAAATCCTAATCTCGATCTATGCCAACTCAACAAGTACAAGGGCCCAGAGACGTTTGGTATCACACAAAGTGTTCCTCCAGTATTCGGGAGTTGCATAATCTCATAGTCATAGGAACATGTATAAGTCATGAAGAAAGCAATAGCAATATACTAAACGATCAAGTGCTAAGCTAACGGAATGGGTCAAGTCAATCACATCATTCTCTAATGATGTGATCCCGTTAATCAAATGACAACTTATGTCTATGGCTAGGAAACTTAACCATCTTTGATTCAATGAGCTAGTCAAGTAGAGGCATACTAGTGACACTCTGTTTGTCTATGTATTCACACATGTACTAAGTTTCCGGTTAATACAATTCTAGCATGAATAATAAACATTTATCATGAAATAAGGAAATAAATAATAACTTTATTATTGCCTCTAGGGCATATTTCCTTCAGTCTCCCACTTGCACTAGAGTCAATAATCTAGTTCACATCGCCATGTGATTTAACACCAATAGTTCACATCACCATGCGATTAACACCCATAGTTCACATCGCCATGTGACCAACACTCAAAGGGTTTACTAGAGTCAGTAATCGTAGTTCACATCGCCATGTGATCAACACCCAAAGAGTACTAAGGTGTGAGCATGTTTTGCTTGTGAGAGAAGTTTAGTTAACAGGTCTGCCATATTCAGATCTGTATGTATTTTGCAAATTTCTATGTCAACAATGGTCTGCACGGAGCTACTCTAGCTAATTGCTCCCACTTTCAATATGTATCCAGATTGAGACTTAGAGTCATCTGGATCAGTGTCAAAACTTGCATCGACGTAACCCTTTACGACAAACCTTTTGTCATCTCCATAATCGAGAAAGATATCCTTATTCCACTAAGGATAATTTTGACCGATGTCCAGTGATCTACTCCTAGATCACTATTGTACTCCCTTACCAAACTCAGTGTAGGGTATACAATAGATTTGGTACACAGCATGGCATACTTTATAGAACCTATGGGTGAGGCATAGGGAATGACTTTCATTCTCTTTCTATCTTCTGCCGTGGTCGGGCTTTGAGTCTTACTCAATTTCACACCTTGCAACACAGGCAAGAACTCCTTCTTTGACAGTTCCATTTTGAGCTACTTCAAAAAATTGTCAAGGTATGTACTCATTGAAAAAACTTATCAAGCGTCTTGATCTATCTCTATAGATCTTGATGCTCAATATGTAAGCAGCTTCATCGAGGTCTTTCTATGAAAAACTCCTTTCAAACACTCCTTTTATGCTTTCCAGAAAATTCTACATCATTTCCGATCAACAATATGTCATTCACATATACCTATCAGAAAGGTTCTAGTGCTCCCACTCACTTTCTTGTAAATACAGGATTCATCACAAGTCTGTATAAAACTATATACTTTGATCAACTCATCGAAGCGTATATTCCAACTCTGAGATGCTTTGCACCAGTCCATAGATGGATCGCTAGAGCTTGCACATTATGTTAGCACCTTTAGGATCGACAAAACCTTCTGGTTGCATCATATACAACTCTTCTTTAATAAATCCATTAAGGAATGTAGTTTTGACATCCATTTGCCAAATTTCATAAAATGTGGCAATTTTCTAACATGATTCGGACAAACTTAAGCATCGCTACGAGTGAGAAAATCTCATCGTAGTCAACACCTTGAACTTTGTCAAAAAGCCTTTTTCGACAAGTCTAGCTTTGTAGATAGTAACACTACTATCAGCATCCGTCTTCCTCTTGAAGATCCCATCTCAGATTTCATGGCCTCAAGGCATTTTGCGGAACCTGGGCTCATCATCGCTTCCTCATAGTTTGTAGGTTCATCATGATCTAGCAACATGACTTCCAGAACAGTATTACCATACCACTCTGGTGCAGATCGTACTCTGGTTGACCTACAAGGTTCGGTAGTAACTTGATCTGAAGTTCCATGATCATCATCATTAGCTTCCTCACTGATTGGTGTAGGAATCACTGGAACTGAGTTCTGTGATGAACCTCTTTCCAATTCGGGAGAAGGTACAATTACCTCATCAAGCTCTACTTTCCTCCGACTCACTTCTTTCGAGAGAAACTCCTTCTCTAGAAAGGATCCATTTTAGCAACAAAGTTGTTTGCCTTTGGGTCTGTGATAGAAGGTGTACCCAACAATTTTCTTTGGGTATCCTATGAAGACGCACTTCTCCGATTTGGGTTCAAGCTTATCAGGTTGAAGCTTTTTCACATAAGCATTGCAGCCCGAAATTTTAAGAAACGACAACTTTGGTTTCTTGCCAAACCACAATTCATAAGGCGTCGTCTCAACGGATTTCGATGGTGCCCTATTTAATGTGAATGCAGCTGTCTCTAATGCATAACCCCAAAACAACAGTGGTAAATCGGTAAGATACATCATAGATCGCACCATATCCAATAAAGTGCAGTTACGACGTTCGGACACACCATTACACTGTGGTGTTCCATGTGGCATGAGCTGTGAAACTATTCCACATTGTTTTAAATGAAGGCAAAACTCGTAACTTAGATATTTTCCTCTACGATCAGATCGTAGAAACTTTATTTTCTTGTTACGATGATTCTCCACTTCACTCTAAAATTCCTTGAACTTTTCAAATGTCTCAGACTTGTGTTTCATTAAAAAGATATACCCATATCTGCTCAAATCATCTATGAAGGTCAGAAAATAACGATGCCCGACATGAGCATCAACACTCATTGGACCGTATACATCGGTATGTATTATTTCCAATAAGTCACTAGCTCGATCCATTGTTTCAGAGAATGGAGTTTTAGTCATCTTGCCCATAAGGCACGGTTCGCAAGCATCAAATGATTCATAATCAAGTGATTCCAAAATTCCATATTTATGGATTTTCTTCATGCGCATTACATCGATATGACCCAAACTGTAGTGCCACAAATAAGTTGCACTATCATTATCAACTTTGTATCTTTTGGCATCAATATTATGAATATGTGTATTACCACGATCGAGATCGAACAAACTATTTTCATTGGGTGTATGACCATCAAAGGTTTTATTCATATAAACCTAACAACAATTATTCCCTGATTTTTAAATGAATAACCGTATTGCAATAAACATGATCAAATCATATTCATGCTCAACGCAAATGCAAAATAACATTTATTTAGGCTCAACACTAATCCCGAAAGTATATGGAGTGTGCGATGATAATCATATCAATCTTGGAACCACTTCCAACACACATCGTCACTTCACCCTTAACCAGTCCCTGTTCATTCTGCAACTCCTGTTTCCAGTTACTAATTTTTAGCAACTGACTGGTATCAAATACCCAGGGGTTGCTATGAACACTAGTAAAGTACACATCAGTAATCTGTATATCCAATATACCTTTGTTCACTTCGTCATCCTACTTATCCTCCAAATATTTGGGGCAGTTCCACTTCAAGTGACCATTTCCTTTTGCAGTAGAAACACTCAGTTTCAGGCTTTGGTCCAGCTTTGGACTTCTTCACAAGAGTGACAACTTGCTTGTCATTCTACTTGAAGTTCCCTTTCTTTCCCTTTGCCCTTTTTCTTGAAACTAGTGGTCTTGTCAATCATCAACACTTGATGTTCTTTCTTGATTTCTACCTTCGTCGATTTCAGCATCGCGAAGAGCTCGGGAATCGTTTTCGTCATCCCTTGCATACTATAGTTCATCACGAAGTTCCAGTAACTTGGTGATGGTGACTAGAGAACTCTGTCAATCACTATCTTATCTGCAAGATTAACTCCCACTTGATTCAAGCGATTGTAGTACTTAGACAATCTAAGCACTTGCTCACTAGTTGAGCAATTCACCTCCATCTTTTAGGCGAAGTATTTGTCAGAGGTCTCATACCTCTTGACACGGGCATGAGTTTGAAATACCGATATCAGCTCTTGGAACATCTCATATGCTCCGTGACGTTTCAAAAATGTTTTTGAAGTCCCAGTTCTAAGCCGTAAAGCATGGTGCACTAAACTATCAAGTAGTCATCATATTGAGCTAGCCAAAGGTTCATAACGTCTGCATCTGCTCCTGCAATAGGTCTATCACCTAGCGGTGCATCAAGGACATAATTCTTCTGTGCAGCAATGAGGATAAACCTCATATCACGGACCAAGTCCTCATCATTGCTACTATCATCTTTCAACTTAGTTTTCTCTAGGAACATATAAAAAACATGGGGAAGCTATGACGCGAGCTACTGATCTACAACATAATTTGCAAAATACTATCAGGCCTAAGTTCAGGATAAATTAAAGTTCAATTAATCATATTACTTAAGAACTCCCACTTAGATAGACATCACTCTAATCATCTAAGTGATCACGTGATCCAAATCAACTAAACCATGTCCGATCATCACGTGAGATGGAGTAGTTTTCAATGGTGAACATCACTATGTTGATCATATCTACTATATGATTCACGCTCGACCTTTCGGTCTCCAGTGTTCCGAGGCCATATCTGCATATGCTAAGCTCGTCAAGTTTAACCCGAGTATTTTGCGTGTGCAAAACTAGCTTGCACCCGTTGTATGTGAACGTAGAGCTTATCACAACCGATCATCACGTGGTGTCTCGGCATGACGAACTGTAGCAACGGTCCATACTCAGGGAGAACACTTATACCTTGAAATTTAGTAAGGGTTCATCTTATAATGCTACCACCATACTAAGAAAAATAAGATGCAATCAAAATATGTGACATGATATGGCCATCATCATCTTGTGCTCATGATCTTCATCATCGAAGCATCGTCATGATCTTCATCGTCACCGGCTTGACACCTTGATCTCCATCGTAGCATCGTTGTCATCTCGGCAACTATTGCTACTACAACGGTCCATACTCAGGGAGAACACTTATACCTTGAAATTTTAGTAAGGGATCATCTTATAAAGCTACCACCGAACTAAGCAAAATAAGACGTATAAAAGATAAACATCAGATGCAATGAAAATATGCATCTTGTGCCTTTGATCTCCATCTGCAAAGTACCATCATGATCTCCATCATCACCGGCATGACACCATGATCTCCATCATCTTGATCTCTATCAACGTGTCATCACATGGTCGTCTCACCAACTATTGTTTTTGCAACTATTGCTATCGCATAGCGATAAAGTAAAGCAATTAAATGGCAGTTGCATCTTATGCAATAAAGAGACAACCATAAGGCTCTTGCGAGTTGCAATAATTTAACACAAAACATGATCATCTCATACAACAATTTATATATCATCACGTCTTGGCCATATCACATCACAACATGCCCTGCAAAAACAAGTCAGACGTCCTCTACTTTGTTGTTGCAAGTTTTACGTGGCTGCTACGGGCTTAGCAAGAACCGTTCTTACCTACGCATTTAAAACCACAACGATTTTTTGTCAAGTATGTGCTGTTTTAACCTTCAACAAGGACCGGGCATAGACACACTCTAATAAACTAAATTTGGAGAAACTGACACCCGCTAGCCACCTGTGTGCGAAGCACGTCGGTAGAACCACAATCTCATGTAAACGTACGGGTAATGTCGGCCCAGGCCGCTTCATCCAACAATATCGCCGAATCAAAGTATGACATGCTGGTAAGCAGTATGACTATTATCGCCCACAACTCTTTTGTGTTCTACTCATGCATATAACATCTACGCATAAACCTGGCTCTGATACCATTGTTGCGGAACGTGGTAATTTCAAAAATTTCCTACACACACGCAAGATCATGGTGATGCATAGAAACGAGAGGGGAGAGTGTTGTCCACATACCCTCGTAGACTGTAAGCGGAAGCGTTATGACAACACGGTTGATGTAGTCGTACGTCTTCACGATTGACTGATCCTAGTACCGAACGTACGACACCTCTATGATCTGCACACGTTCAGCTCCGTGATGTCCCACGAACTCACGATCCAGCAGAGTGTCGCGGGAGAGCTTCATCAGCACGACGGCATGATGACAGTGATGATGAAGCTACCGGCGCAGGGCTTTGCCTAAGCACTACGACGATATGACCGAGGTGGATTATGGTGGAGGGGGTGTAACATCCCAAATTTTCAATTTGGCATGTTATATATTAGATCATTATTGCATATCATATTTTCTTGCATTTTTGGTTGGTCCTCGAAATTCTACGCAACTCAAGGACCCGAGGTGAGAGTTGGGGATTTCGTTATTTTCATATTTGAGATTTCTCAAATTTTGAAAAAAGGATCGTTTGGTTTTAAATATTTTTATCTCCGTATATTTGATTTACAGAATAAAAGAGAGGGAATAAAATAAATTTCCAAAATAAATGAAATACTAGAGGAAAAATATTAAACTCAAATAAGTATTTTATTTGGTAATTTTATTGCAATTTTAGTTGAATTAGAAAAATTGCACGTTTTCAAAAACTGCATTTTAGGCCAAGAAAATGCTGATGTCGTTCTAAATATTTTATTTAGATGGTGAAAATTTGTTTTGGCATTTTTAGATTTTTATTTATTTTTCTAGGATTTGTTTAGTTTCGGCGGAATCAATTAAAAAAACTATTCAGCGCCCGACCGGGCCGAAGCCCAGCCGAGCTGGCCAGCCCAACCCCGCGGCGCCACCGACTTCACCGCTGAGTCCTAGCCGGACACGCCACCCACCGCCGTGCCCTCTCCCCCAAGCTGCCAGTCCCCCCTCCTTAAATAGCGCCACCGCCACCCCCCTCGCCACACCAAGCCGCATGACGCCCCGCGCCCTGCGCCGCCGCACGCCGCCCCGCGCCCTGCGCCGCCCACCGCCCGCTGCCCGCCGTCGGAGCCCGACCCCGCCGAAGGTATAGCTGCCCGCCGCCGCCGGTTTTCGAGAGAAAACCGATTCGTTTTTTTAGAAAACCCTAGGTTTTTTTATTTAGATCGGTTTTCTTTTTTTCCCAGTTTAGTTATTTAGCGAACACCCGTTCGTATGTTCGTTTTAACGAATGGTTTTCACCGTTTAGCCGCAGATAGCGAACGTTCATTCGTTAGCCTGTTCGTTAGTTTTTCTTTTTCCAGGGTTTTTCCACGATTATTTTCGATCGCGATTTCAGCCCGAATCTTAGTTTTAGTTTATCTTTTCGCTCGTTTATCGGAATCAGGCAATTCAAGCGCCTAGATCTTCGTCTCGAAGCCCTCTTTCTCTTTAACCAACTTGAACAAGATTTTGGTACTGTAAAATTTGACTTAAGTCCAGATTAGTAAATCGGATATTGTTTCTTTCGTAGTTTGAGTTTCGTTGCTTCGTTTGAATTGATACTTTTTGCATACCGGAGTTCTTAAGTTGAACTTTCTAGTTAGATTCTCTTATTTGATTTTTACCCGTGCTTCTAGTTGAGTGCTTATTGTATGCTTGTTTGTTTGCGATAGAGTACCCGGAGTGCGAAGCGTGCTACTACGAGTCCCTAGGTTTCACGGATCATCAGCAAGGCAAGTAACACTTTGATCATACCTCTTTACTACCCAGTTTAATTGCATTAGATCAATCCTCACACATTGCATGATTAGGATCTGATTAATATGTGGGTTTTGGGGAGTAGATGAGGTAGTACCTATTCACCTGTTTATTTACCAAACCTTTGGGGGTTACTTCTACATACAACTTATATTGCTATGCTATGCTAGTAGACGTGGATTGGGCGACTGTTTCCATGACAGATGTGAGTATTGTTAATTATTGGTTAACTTAAGGTGGCAACTTTAATACACATCTGGGTGGACTGAGGCACCTGGGGAACCCAGTGTTGTCTGTTTTTTTTGGAAATCCTGGGGTATCGTGTGATTCTCCTATGGACCGCCACCCAGGCTCAAAGGGATCATAAGATTATTCATCATAGAAACTTCCGTGTGCACCCACCAGCTATTATTGGCTCTAGCATAGTTGATTAAGTCGTGTGAACTCTTACAGTGGTAGACTAGCAGATGTAGGGGAAAGTAGGTGTAACTGTCTACCCATCATAAGGTGCTAACGCTTCTGAATGACTGTGTCTCGGTCATCCGTTTCTCAAACACCATGTAGTGCAAGAAATCCAACGGAGGAGATCGAGTCTTGTGGGGAAAAGTGCGCAAACCTCTGCAGAGTGTACAAACTAATCATGGTTAGCCATGTCCCCGGTTATGGACATCTTGAGTATCTGGTTCTTGGATTATCATGTTGATCTCATCACTCTTAATATAATATGTTTGGGTTTAATGGTGATGCTTAATTGGGATTGAGTTGGGTGAACCTTCTCAATGTTTAACAACCACCATGATAGTTAAATAAAATTTATTCCTTTGTTGTAGGGAAAAATTGGCTTTATGCAAAACTGTAGCCATAGAGCTTTACACCAGCCATATTGCATGTAGTGATAGCAATTATTCTGTTCATTACTCTATGTGTTATTTTGCCAGCATATTCCATGTGCTGACCCGTTTCGGGCTGCAACGTTCACGTTGCAGACTTTTCAGACAACGAGTAACGTGCCTTAGGTCGTGATCTTTCACTCAGCTATGCCGTTGGAGTTGATGGACTCACTTTACCTTCCAAGCCTTCCGCTGTTATCGTTATTAGATGGCCTTAAGCCATATTTACTGTAATAAGTTCTCTTTTGAGACGTTCAATGTAATAAGTGTGTTATTGCTACTCTATTATAAACCTCGAGTACTATGCGTGTCAGCATTACCGATTCAGGGATGACACTGATGCATATAGATCAGACTGTTTGAGGTTTGGTCGCTACAGGGGGGCACCGCACACGGCTAAGAGATCAATGATTAACTTGTGTGTCTATGGGGTGCCTGTCGGTGTCAAAACCGGTGGATCTCGGGTAGGGGGTCCCGAACTATGTGTCTAAGGCTGATGGTAACAGGAGGCGGGTGACACAATGTTTACCCAGGTTTGGGCCCTCTCTATGGAGGTAATACCCTACTTCCTGCTGATTGATCTTGATGAATATGAGTATTACAAGAGTTTATCTACCACGAGACCGTAATGGCTAAACCCTAGAAGCTAGCCTATGATTATGATTGTTCCTGTCCTACAGACTAAACCCTCCACTTTATATAGACACCAGAGGAGGCTAGGGTTACACAAGGTCGGTTACAGAGAATGGAATCTACATATCCAAATCGCCAAGCTTGCCTTCCACGCAAAGGAGAGTCCCATCCGGACACGGGACGAAGTCTTCTATCTTGTATCTTCACAGCCCAACAGTCTGGCCCATGTATATAGTCTGGCTGTCTGAGGACCCCTTAATCCAGGACTCCCTCAGTAGCCCGAACCAGGCTTCAACGACGATGACTCCGGTGCGCAGATTGTCTTCGGCATTGCAAGGCGGGTTCCTTCTCCGAATACTTCAAGGTACCCGTTTTTTAGAGATCAGTGTCCAGCTTCCCATTTGATGTCACGCTCATCGGCTTCTGCACCTTCATGATCTCAGCTTCCACGTGTCAAGCGAATGCGAGAGGTCGGTGCATTTTTACACTTGCCACCCTAACCATGTGAGTTAATTGTCTATTTAAAGAGACGGGGATCTTCATATATAATCCACACCATCTCCCCCAAGCGAGGAATTATTGGAGCGTGCCTGGAGAAACCACCCCAACATGGCTAGCACTCGCAGCTCTACCTCCCACCCTCACAGCCCCAAACCGAGCGATTGGGAGAAGTGTTCTGTATCCCACGGTCAATTGGTGAAGTTGCAGACCCAGGGATTTCTTCACCCCGCATATCTAGTCCCTGTTCGAGCTGGATTGGCCTGTTTTTGACAGTGGGGAGCAGGCGGAGAAGTTTCCCAACCCATCCAAGGGGGAATGAGTATGCTTTGTCCCCTACTTGCTGAGAGGTGTCGGATTTCCAATCCATCCATTCCTCCGACGGCTTCTGGAGTACTATGGCCTCCAACTGCACAACTTCACACCTGCCTCCATCTTGCACATTGCAGGTTATTTCGCTCTTTGCGAGCTATTTATGGGTTGTGAGGCCCATTTCGAGTTATGGAAGAAGCTGTTTTGCCTCATCCCCCGTAATTAGGAGGGATCAATATTCCAAGTGGGCGGAGCCGAGATATGGCGCATAGCCGGGACCAGATACCTATCCGGTACGCTGAAGAAGGCATCCAAAGAATGGCCTTCTGAGTGGTTTTATGTTGAGGACGTCTCCCTTCCTGACCCAATCCGAATGGCTCTTCCTGAATTTTCAAGTGCTCCGTTGAAGAAACGCCTCAGCTAGCGTCCCCGGAGCCTCAGGGAGGAAGATAGCATGGAGGTCCATCAGTTGATGAGCAAGATAAGGACACTTGCTCAACCCGGATTGTCAATAATCGAGGTTATGGCGATATCCATAATGCGAGGGGTTCAGCCACTCCCATAGTGAGGGCGTCCCATGTGACACTTCAATGGAGAAAATGATGCCACCCGCTGCGATAGAAAGGGTCGAGATACCCCCACCACTTTGGTGAAAATAATGTTCGGATTATACAAAGGGGAGAAAGAGGAGTTCATCCGCATTAAGCCCGGAGATGGATTTTCCAGGTACAACCCTCCCAGCTGGGTGAGTTTCCATCCCACTACTCTACTCTATTTATTCCCTGAGTCCTTTTTCATAAATATTTAATCCGTCCATTTATAACAGGAATGGTGGAAATTCACCAGGGAGATCCACAGCTCAGCACCATAGCCAGAGGACCACAACTGGGCCCTTGACCCCGGATTCGAAGAGGATCCGGATATATTCGTGGAGCTCAGGGAAGGGGTGTTTTACTAGGCGAGCTGTGACAGCACAAAAGTGGCCATCATCACTGACTATCCTGGCCTCCTCCCTGTGTCGCATGTAAGTAATCAGGAGACTTATTCTTCGAAAGGATTTACCCCTTCCGCCTTACCCACTGCACAATTCATGCTCTAAAGGGAAGACGATCGGCGCGCCACGCCCCTGAAGCGACTCACCAGAAAGCAGTGCCTATGTCGGGCAGGCCTTCAAAGAGAAAGGTAAATGGAAATATGGCCGAGCCGTTATCGAAGAGGTATGGTTTTAAACATGCTCCAGGGTTGTCATCTTAAAGTATTACACTATCTGTTGTGTCTTAGCAGGAAGAACATTCACCGGACTGTGTCCAGGGATCGTGCCGGTCATGCCTCTACTAGCCGAATTCCGGACCCTGTCTCGAGGACGAAGGCTAACGCGGAAGTGACACCGGATTGTCCTCATACAGAGGATTCAAATAGAGTATCTGTCACCAATTCTGAAGTGGAGAGCACCATGAATCATCGGTGCCGGTAGGCCGCACTCCGTCACCCTAGTTTTTCAGAAGAGGCTTTCAATGCCTTTAACTCGGGTGATGCATACATCCGAGCTGCTCAAGATGGGCTTGCTAGGGCCACAAACCAGTATTTGAAAGATATACGAGTAAGTACACATTTGTAAAAATCTGATAATTATATATATCAGTAGCCCCTGAGACTTGAAACAGTTGGTACAACTGATTTAAGGATCATTGTATGAATAGGTGCTCATAGAGAAGAACAACCTGTTGTCTCAAGAGCTAGAAAAGTGTCGGACCAAGCTAACAGCCGCTATCGCCGAACTGGAAAAATCCAAAAAGGCATCCCCTGGTATGTGCTCCCTAATTGAGAAAAAACAGGATTATATATAGACCAGTAATGCTAATAGCAAATCATATCTGATGATAGAGTCCTTAGATAATCCGGGAGAGAATCCGGAAATCCCATGAGAGGGTGAACAAGGATCTCAAAGGCAACTGGCCGCTGGCGAGTGTGTACTTACACGGGTCAGGCAGGAGAAAAACAAACTCCAGGATGCCAATACCCAGCTAGGCGAAGAATTGAAAGATGTTCAGGCCCAGCTTGCTGACTCCATGAAGGAAAATAAGAGGCTTCAACACGGCATTTTTAGTATGTGCTCAAACTAACATTTACGTAGTTCGGCAAAGAAAGGAACTAACAGAGTTATGTCTGTAGGTATGCTGACTGGTCGTTCTGAAGAGGAGATGTCCGGATCTTCTAGTGGTCTGCTACAAGAACTATCACAAATGCACGAGAGAGCTCGGCGGGTGATGCAAAGTATTGCCAAGGCCTTATGGCCATCTGACTCCCCTCCAAGAAGTATGGAGGGGCTTGTACAGCTGCTTAAGGGAGCGCGGCGGCGCTTCCGATTATGGAAGATATCAGTCTGCCGGGAAGGTGTGTGAGAGGCCTGGGCCATGGTAAAGACACGGTATACCAAGCTCGACCCGAATAACATGGCCTGGGTCAGACCTTTAGGGTCAAACGGAAAATAAATTCATGTTAGTTTCGTATATGACCAGGTGCAAGTAGCCGCCAAGTATTCCCAACAGGATTGTAGGTTAGATAGCCTGTTGGATGGCGTAGAAGAAGAAGTTTTTGAGTCTAAGTGACTATGTACTTCAATTGACAAATTATGTATCTAGCTGAATTATAAATTAAATGTCGTGGCAGAACTTTTCGCTTCAACCTATGGACCCAAGGGTGCGGAGTGTTTCCGAATACCCGCTCAGTAATATATACCGGGGTGTGCATGGAAACCAGGCGTAGGGGTCATAGTTGCTTGAACAGACAAGTATCCTGCTAGTTATGTTATATTACATTTTGATCGTAATTAACATCTTCCAGAGAGAAATAGTTTCGTTAGGGGTTCCTTTCCCTGGGTCGACATGCATTAACACGCATATCCGGACTGTGATCGAAAAAATCGCAGCATGCTTAACATCTGGGGGGTTCATAGTGTAACGAGTAAAGAATATCTTTAGTTCACCGACCGAATATTCCCTTAAGAATGCTAGCTTTTGGTTTCACCCAGTCTGAGGTACACGTCCGGATAACCCAGCAGTAACAATCGCAGAGGTGCTCCCTTTATGCCCTAGCCGAACTAACGGCAATGTAGGGCATAAGCACAGGAGCCAGGCAACCCAGCTTGGCCAAAACTTAACTCATATCGATGCATATAATGGCGAAGAAAAGGTATATACGCGTAAAAGACACATATGTGGTGAGCTTGATGCTCTAAAAAATAATAATAGTAATAATAATAAGCTTCTGTTACGAGAAGCTCCTAGGTATACTTGACGTACAAATTTCAAAATGTGCGCGTCGAAGAAGCACGGTTTAGCCGCACAAAAGCTTTAAGGCTTAAAAAGAAAGAAAAAGATAAAAAGAGAGAAAATAAATATATTTAAAAAACAAAAAAGGGGGGTAGAGGAGACGAATGAAGAGTCTGGCGCTGGCTTAGAATCTTTGGAGTTTGGCCGCGTTCCACGGGTTCGGCTCTAGGCGATTGTCCGACGCATAGCATAGGCGGTACACTCGTCTGGTGAGTACTTCGTCAATGATGAAGGGACCCTCCCATTTGGGCTTGAGTTTGTCCTTTTTCTTCTCTGGTAAGCGTAGAACGAGTTCGCCAACATTGTAAGTCTTGGCCCATACTTCTCTGCTTTGATATCTGCGGGCCTGTTGTTGATAGAATGCGGAACAGGCTTTTGCGACATCGCACTCCTCCTCCAGGGCATCTAAGCTGTCCTGCCGATCAAGCTCGGCCTCTCTCTCTTCATACATGAGCACTCGAGGTGAGTCATGGATAATGTCACAGGGCAACACGGCCTCTGCGCCGTACACCATGAAAAAGGTGTATATCCGGTAGAACGATTAGGCGTGGTCCGCAGCCCCCAGAGTACGGAGTCAAGCTTCTCGACCTAGTGCTTGTTTGATTCTTTCTAACCTAGGTTTAATGCCGCTTATAATGAGACCGTTAGCACGTTCGACCTGACCGTTGGTTTGTGGGTGATAGACGGAGGCGTAGTCGAGCTTGATGCCCAAATTAGTACACCAGGCTTTCACCTTATCGGCTGTGAAATTAAAGCCGTTGTCGGTGATGATGCTGTGTGGAACACCATAACGGTGCACCACACCGGATATGAAGTCTATCACTAGCCCGGCTTCAGTCGTGTTAACTGGTTTGGCTTCTATCCACTTGGTGAATTTATCCACCATGACCAACAGGTATTTTTTCTTATGGCTTCCTCCTTTAAGGGGTCCGACCATATCAAGCCCCCAGACCGCAAAAGGACAAGTGATGGGGATCGTTTGTAGAGCGGTGGGTGGCATATGGCTTTGGTTGGCAAAAAGCTGGCATCCGACGCAATGTTGGACAAGGTCCTGTGCGTCTGCTCGGGCCGTCGGCCAGTAGAAACATGTACGGAAGGCCTTGCTTACAAGGGCCCGAGCCGCGGCGTGGTGACCGCTGAGACCGGCATGAATTTCAGCCAAGAGTTGCCTCCCTTCTTCCTCGGAGATACATCTTTGAAGTACTCCAGTAGCGCTTTTCTTGTAAAGTTCTCCCTCATGGACTTTGTAGGCTTAGAGCGCCGCACAATGCAGCGTGCCTCATTCTGATCCTCGGGGAGTTCTCGCTTATTAAGGTAGGCCAAGAGGGTTCGGTCCATGGGGAAATGACTGCCATGATGAGATGGGCCGATGGTGTGATTTCGGTGGCCGAGCCCCTAGTGACGTCGGTGTGTTCGTATTTTGGGGTTGTAGTCGGATCCAGATTGATGCTGCCGCTTTCCCCTTGCCACACCACAGATGGCTTAAAAAGCCTTTCCAAAAAGATATTAGGTGGGACGGGGTCGCATTTCACGCCGATGCAAGCAAGGACATCCGCTGCTTGGTTACTTTCTCGAGCTACATGGTGAAACTCAAGCCCCTCGAACCGAGCCGACATTTTGAGAACGGCGTTACAGTAAGCCGCCATATTTGGATCTTTGGCATCGAAATATCCATTTATTTGAGATATTGCGAGGTTTGAATCCCTGCGCACTTCCAGGCGTTGTATGCCCATGGAGACGGCCATCCGAAGACCATGTAATAAGGCTTCGTATTCGGCTGCATTGTTGGAGTCCGTGAATAATATTTGGACGACGTACTAGACTGTGTCTCTAGTAGGGGATGTTAGGACAACGCCTGCCCCTAGGCCTACCAGCATTTTGGAGCCATCGAAGTGCATGACCCAGTTGGAATATGTGCCGTACTCTTTAGGGAGTTCGGCCTCTGTCCATTAAGCGACGAAGTCGGCCAGTACTTGAGATTTAATGGCCCGCCGTGGTTTGTATGTAATGTCGAATGGGAGGAGCTCGATGGCCCACTTGGCAATCCGGCCCATGGCATCGCTGTTGTTTATTATGTCATTGAGTGGTACTTCGGAGACCACCGTGATTGAACACTCTTGAAAGTAGTGTCGTAGTTTCTGGGATGCCATGAAGACCGCATATGCTATTTTTTGATAATGAGGGTACCGGGATTTGCATGGTGTGAGGACAGTAGATACGTAGTATACCGGCTTTTGAAGTGGGAATTTGTGCCCGTCCTCTTCTTGTTCGACGATGAGCACCGCACTCACGACTTGGTGTGTTGCCGCTATATATAACAACATGGGTTCGCCGACGTTCGGCGCGGCCAGGATTGGGTTGCTCGCTAAAAGAGTCTTTATTTTTTCCAGTTCGGCCGTTGCTGCGTGGGTCCACTCGAAGTGTTAAGTTCATCAAAGAAGGCGATAAAGTGGCAATGCCTTTTATCCTAATCTGGAGATAAAGCGGCTTAAAGCTGCCATGCATCCAGCTAGTTTTTGGATTTGTTTAAGGTCTGTTTGCGTAGCCAACTGTGACAAAACTCGGATTTTAGCTGGGTTTGCCTCAATTCCTCTATTGGAAACGATGAATCCCAGAAGCTTTCCAGTGGGAACACCAAAAACACATTTTTTCTGGATCGAGCTTGATGTCATATGTTCGGAGGTTATCGAATGTGAGAAGCAGATCGTCCATTAAGGATTTGACGTGTCTGGTTTTGATGACTACGTCATCCACATATGCTTCAACTGTCTTGCCGATTTGTTTCTCCAGGCATGTTTGAATCATGCGCTGATAGGTGGCACCGGCGTTTTGAGCCCGAAAGGTATTGTGTTGAAGCAGAAAGGCCCGTATGGGGTGATAAATGCTGATGTGGCTTGGTCAGACTCCTTCATCTTGATTTGATGGTATCCGGAGTATGCGTCGATGAAACACAATGAGTCGTGTCCTGCGGTAGCGTCGATAATCTGATCAATGCGGGGGGGGGGAGGGATCCTTAGGGTAGGCCTTGTTGAGGTCTTTGAAATCGACACATAGGCGCCAAGATTTATCTTTCTTTGGTACCATCACCAGGTTTGCTAGTCAGTCCGGGTGTTTTATCTCTCTGATGAATCCAGCTTCGAGTAACTTGGCTAGCTCCTCCCCCATAGCTTGTCGTTTGGGTTCTGAAAAGCGCCGTAGTGTTTGCTTGACCGACTTATATCGCTTCAGTATGCTTAGGTTGTGTTCGGCCAGCCTACATGGGATCCCTGGCATATCAAAAGGGTGCCAGGCGAAGATGTCCCAGTTTTCGCGTAGGAACGCCCGCAGTGCGGCGTCGATCATGGGGTCCAACTGTGCCCCGATGGATGCTGTCTTCGTGGAGTCCGTTGGGTGGACTTGGAATTTGACTATTTCGTCTGCTAGTTTAAAGGAGGTGGATTTGGATCGCTTATCAAGTATTACATTGTCCCTATCCACCGTGGAGCGTAATGCAGTTAATTCTTCGGCCGCGAGGGCTTCAGACAATGCCTCGAGGGCCAAGGCGGCGGTTTTGTTTTCGGCATGGAGTGCTATGCCGGATCACTGGCAAGAGTGATGATTCCATTGGGCCCGGGCATCTTGAGCTTCATGTACCCATAATGGGGTATAGCTTGGAAGCTTGCAAATGCATCTCGCCCTAACAAGGTGCGATATCCACTATTGAAAGGGGCCACTTGAAAGGTTATCTCTTCGGACCGATAATTCTCTGGCGTGCCGAATACCACATCGAGTGTGATTTTTCCCGCACATCGCGCCTCCCGACTGGGAATAATTCCTCGGAAGGTCGTGCTACTTTGCTCAATGCGGCTCCTACCTATTTCCATTTTGTTGAGAGTTTCCTCGTAGATGAGGTTTAGTCCGCTGCCACCGTCCATGAGTACTTTGGTAAGCCGAAAACCGTCCACAATTGGACTGAGGACTAATGCGGCTAGTGCCCGGACTGTTCTGAATTGTGGTTCGTCACTGGCATTGAAAGTTATGGCCGTGTCGTTCCAGGGGTTTATTGCTGTAATTTGGCAGACTTCAGCGAGGCCGCGGAGTGCCCTTTTGCGCCTATTTGTTGGAGGCGAAAGTCTTGAAGACTGTCAACACTGTAGGGTTGTTGTTTTCTGTGAAGATGTTGCTCTGCGGTACTTTTGGTGAGGAGATCCTCGCCGCTCTTGGCCACCTGCCAAAGTATCCAACGTGCTCTAAGGTTATGGGTTGGTACGGTATCCGGTGTGGTGTGTATTTTGCATGGCCTATCGAGCCATCCCTCCAGCATGGTTGCGTGCCCTGTAATGGGTTTCGATTTTTTAGTTATTGGATCGGGCGACCTACGAGGGTACACCCTTTTTGTCCGGATGAGGGGTTTAGTGGAAACCGGTGGCTCCCAAGAGGCTACCTGAGTTTTCCAGGCGCTTTCCATCGCGCAGTACTTCTATACTATGGTTTCAAGTCAGCGAAGTGTGATACGTGATGATGATTTATGGCGTTGAGGATTCCCTTGTCCGTGCAATTTTTGCAAAATAATGAGATTGCATCTTCATTGCGGCAGTCCTTGACCTTGTTATTGACAAGGAGGAATCTGGCCCAAAAGTGATGGACCGTCTCTTGGGATTGTTGTTTGATGTGGGTAAGATCGCTTGTATCTAGGTGGGTGGGCGGCTTTAAGTCCGAACCCTGGCCCAATCTGGGATCCGGAGTTTGAGGAGTTTCCGAGCTTAACAGTTCGGGCTCCGGGATATCGACCAATTTTTCCGGCCCACAGTCCGACTCTAGGTTCGGAGTACGGGACATGTCTTCCCACGAGCGGGTATCCGGCTCGGTGAGCTCGGAATCCGGACATAGTTCGTCCTCAATAGAGGGGAAGGGTTGTCGTATTGCTCCTCCACTACCTCTATCTGATGGGTGATCGGCGGAGATTCAATCTCTCTCTGATCGGGTTTAAGCCCAATCCAATCGTAGTCCGTAGCAACTCCCAGGGCGGCGGTGCGATCTAGGAGTTCGTTTAATGACGATAACTCCGTTGGATCCATCTGCTCGGAGTATTCTGAGCTGACGTGGAGGCGATTTTCGATGACCCGAGAAGTCATCGTTGGCCCGACGGCCAACCGGGCGGTCATGGTGAAGCCGCGCAGTCGGAGGATTTTGCCTGAGGCCAGGGCTCCTCCGAAGGTGATGTTGGCCTTGATAACAAGGCGAGTCATCAATCCTACCTTCGATGCCACAGTGGAACTCTCAATGAAAGCACCAATGTTGGTGTCAAAACCGGCGGATCTCGGGTAGGGGGTCCCGAACTTTGCATCTAAGGCTGATGGTAATAGGAGGCGGGGGACACAATGTTTACCCAGGTTCGGGCCCTCTCTATGGAGGTAATACCCTACTTCCTGCTTGATTGATCTTTATGAATATGAGTATTACAAGAGTTGATCTACCACGAATCGTAATTGCTAAACCCTAGAAGCTAGCCTATGATTATGAATGTTCCTGTCCTATGGACTAAACCCTCCAATTTATATAGACACCGGAGGGGGCTAGGGTTACACAAGTTTGGTTACAGAGGAAGGAATCTACATATCCTAATCGCCAAGCTTGCCTTCCACGCAAAGGAGAGTCCCATCCGAACACGGGACGAAGTCTTCTATCTTGTATCTTCACAGCCCAACAGTTCGGCCCATGTATATAGTCCGGCTGTCCGAGGACCCCTTAATCCAGGACTCCCTCAGTGCCCCCTGGCCACGTATATAAAGGAGTGGAGGAGGGGGAGGGTCGGCCCTCTACCCCCTGGGGAGTTCTACTCCCACCGGGAGTAGTATTCCCCCCTTCCAAGTAGTAGGAGTAGGAGAGAAGGAAAGGGAAGAGAGAAGAGAAGGAAGAAGGGGGCGCCGCCACTCCCCCTAGTACAATTTGGACTAGGCCTTGGGGGGCGTGCGGCCTGCCCTAGGTAGCCCCTCTCTCTCTCCCTTAAAGCCCAATAAGGCCCATATACTCCCTGGCGAATTCCCGTAACTCTCCGGTACTCTGATAAATACCCAAACAACTCAGAACCTTTCCGATGTCCAAATATAGCCTTCCAATGTATAGATCTTTACGTCTCAAACATTTCGAGACTCCTCGTCATGTCCCTGATCTCATCCGGGACTCCAAACAACCTTCAGTACATCAAAACACATAAACTCATAATACTGATCGTCACCGAATGTTAAGCGTGCGGACCCTACGGGTTCGAGAACTATGTAGACATGACCGAGACACGTCTCCAGCCAATAACCAGTAGAGGAACCTGGATGCTCATATTGACTCCCACATATTCTACAAAGATCTTTGTCGGTCAAACCACATAACAACATATGTTGTTCCCTTTGTCATCGGTATGTTACTTGCCCAAGATTCGATCGTCGGTATCTCAATACCTAGTTCAATATCGTTACCGGCAAGTCTCTTTACTCATTCCATAATGCATCATCCTGCAACTAACTCATTAATCACATTGCTTGCAAGGCTTATAGTGATGTGCATTACCGAGAGGGCCTAGAGATACGTCTCCGACAATCAGAGTGACAAATCCTAATCTCGATCTATGCCAACTCAACAAGTACCATCGGAGACACCTGTAGAGCACCTTTATATTCACCCAGTTACGTTGTGATGTTTGGTAGCACACAAAGTGTTCCTCCGGTATTCATGAGTTGCATAATCTCATAGTCATAGGAACATGTATAAGTCATGAAGAAAGCAATAGCAATATACTAAATGATCAAGTGCTAAGCTAACAGAATGGGTCAAGTCAATCACATCATTCTCTAATGATGTGATCCCGTTAATCAAATGAGTACTCATGTCTATGGCTAGGAAACTTAACCATCTTTGATTCAATGAGCTAGTCAAGTAGAGGCATACTAGTGACACTCTGTTTGTCTATGTATTCACACATGCACTAAGTCTTCGGTTAATACAATTCTAGCATGAATAATAAACATTTGTCATGAAATAAGGAAATAAATAATACCTTTATTATTGCCTCTAGGGCATATTTCCTTCATGCCCGTGTTGAGAGGTATGAGACCTCTAACAAGTACTTTGCCTACAAGATGGAGGATAATAGCTCAGCCAGGGAGCATATGCTTAGAATGTCTGGGTACTACAATCGCTTGAATCAAGTGGGACTTAATCTTCCAGATAAGATAGTGATTGACACAGTTCTCCAGTCACTATCACCAACCTAGTAGAACTTCGTGATGAACTATAATATGCAAGGAAGGCCAAAAACAATTCCCAAGCTCTTCGCGATGCTAAAATCGGAGGAGGTAGAAATCAAGAAAGAGCATCAAGAAGAACGACAAGCAAGTTTCCGCTCCCATGAAGAAGCCCAAAGCTGGACCCAAGCCTGAGACTGAGTGCTGCTACTGCAAGGGTAATGGTCACTAGAAGTGGAACTGCCCCAAATATTTGGCGGATAAGAAGGATGGCAAAGTGAACAAATGTATATTTGATATACATGTTATTGATGTGTTCCCTACTAGTGCTCGTAGTAGCGCCTGGGTGTTTGATACTGGTTTGGTTGCTCATATTTGTAAACTCAAAACAGGAGTAGCAGAATAAACAAAGACTAGTTAAGGGCGAGCTGACGATGTGTGTTGGAAGTGTTATCAAGATTGATATGATCACCATCGCACACTCCCTCTACCTTCGGGGTCAGTGTTGAGCCTAAATAAATCTTATTTGGTGTTTGCGTTGAGCATGAACATGATTAGATCATATTTATTGCAATACGGTTATTCATTTAAGCCAGAGAATAATTGTTGTTTTGTTTACATGAATAAAACTTTCTACGGTCATACACCCAATGTAAATGGTTTATTGAATCTCGATTGTAGTGATACACATATTCATAATATTGATGCCAAAATATGCAAAGTTGATAATGATAGTGCAACATACTTGTGGCACGGCCGTTTAGGTCATATTGGTGTAAAGCACATGAACGAACTCCATGCGGATGGACTTTTGGAATCACTTGATTATGAATCATTTGATACTTGTGAACCATGCCTCATCGGCAAGATGACTAAAACTCCTTTCTCCAGAACAATGGAGCGAGCTAATGACTTAATGGAAATAATGCATACCGATGTATGCAGTCCGATGAGTGTTGAGGCACGCGGTGGATATCATTATTTTTCTGACCTTCAAAGATGATTTGAGTAGATATAGATATATCTACTTGATGAAACACAAGTATGAAACATTTGAAAAGTTCAAGGAATTTCAGAGTGAAGTGGAGAATCATCGCAACAAGAAAATAAAGTTTCTATGATCTGATCGTGGAGGCGAATATTTGAGTTATGAGTTTGGCCTTCATTTAAAACAATGTGGACTTGTTTCACAACTCACGCCCTGGAACACCACAGCATAAGGTGTGTCTGAACGTTGTAACCATACTTTATTAGATGTGGTGCATTCTATGATGTCTCTTACTGATTTACCACTACCGTTTTGGGGTTATGCATTAGAGACAGCCGCATTCATGTTAAATAGGGCACCATCTAAATCCGTTGAGACGATGTCGTATGAACTGTGGTTTGGCAAGAAACCTAAGCTGTCGTTTCTTAAAGTTTGGGGATGCGACACTTATGTCAAAAGGATTTACCCAGATAAGCTCGGACCCAAAACTGGAGAAGTGTGTGTTCATTGGTTACCCGAAAGAAACTATTGGGTATACCTTCTACCATAGATCCGAAGGCAAAATCTTTGTTGCTAAGAATGGGTCCTTTCTAGGGAAGGAGCTTCTCCCGAAAGAAGTGAGTGGGAGGAAAGTAGAACTTTATGAGGTAATTGTACCTTCCCTCGAATTGGAAAGTAGCACATTAGAAAAAACTGTTCCCGTGATGCCTACACCAACTAGAGAGGAAGCTAATGATGATGATCATGAAACTTCAGATCAAGTTACTACTGGACCTCGTAGGTCGACCAAAGAACATTTTGCACTAGAGTGGTACGGTAATCCTGACCTGGATTTCTGTCATTAGACCATGGCAAACCTACGAACCGTGAAGAAGCTATTATGAGCCCAGATTTCGATAAATGGCTTGAGGCCATGAAATCTGAGATAGGATCCATGTATGAGAACAAAGTATGAATTTTGGTGGACTTGACCAATGATCAACAAGCCATTGAGAATAAATGGATCTTTAAGAAGAAGACAACCGCTGATGGTAATGTCACTATCCACAAAGCTCGACTTGTCGCAAAAGATTTTCGACAAGTTCAAGGGGTTGACTATGATGAGACTTTCTCACCCGTAGCGACGCTTAAGGTTGTCTGAATCATGTTAGCAATTGCCGCATTTTATGATTAAGAAATATGGCAAATGGATGTCAAAACTACATTCCTTAATGGGTTTCTTAAAGAATAGTTGTATATGATGCAACCAGAAGGTTTTGTCGATCCTAAAGGTGCTAACAAAGTATGCAAGCTCCAGCGATTCATCTATGGACTGGTGCAAGCATCTTAGAGTTGGAATATACGCTTTGATGAGGTGATCAAAGCATATGGTTTTATGCAGACTTACGGTGAAGCCTGTATTTACAAGAAAGTGGGTGGGAGCTCCATAGCATTTATGATATTATATGTGGATGACATATTGTTGATTGGAAATGATATAGAATTTCTGGATAGCATAAAAGGATACTTGAGTAAGAATTTTCCAATGAAAGACCTCGGTGAAGCTGCTTACATATTGGGCATCAAGATCTATAGGGATAGATCGAGACGCTTAAGGACTTTCACATAGCATAAACCTTGGCAAAGTTTTGAAGAAGTTCAAAATGGATCAGTCAAAGAAAGAGTTTTTGCCTGTATTGTAAGATGTGAAATTGAGTAACACTCAAAACCCGACCACGACAGAGGATATAGAGAGAATAAAAGTCATTCCCTATGCCTCAGCCATAGGTTCTATAAAGTATGCCATGCTATGTACCAGACATGTTGTGTGCCTTGCTATGAGTTTGGCAAGGGGGTACAATAGTGATCCAGGAGTGGACCACTGGACAACGGTCAAAATTATCCTTTAGTTACCTAAGCGGACTAAGGAAATGTTTCTAGGTTATGGAGGTGATAACGAGTTCGTCGTAAAGGTTTACATTGATGCAAGCTTTGACACCGACTTAGATGACTCCGAGTCTCATTCTGGATACGTATTGAAAGTGGGAGCAATTAGCCAGAGTAGCTCCATGCAGAGCATTGTAGACATAGAAATTTGCAAAATACATACGGATTTGAATTTGGCAGACCCGTTGACTAAACCTCTCTCACAAGCAAAACATTATCACACCTTAGTACTCTTTGGGTGTTAATCACATGGCGATGTGAACTAGATTATTGACTCTAGTGCAAGTGGGAGACTGATGGAAATATTCCCTAGAGGCAATAATAAAGTTGTTATTATATTATATTTCCTTATTCATGACATAGGTTTATTATTCATGCTAGAATTGTATTGACCGGAAACTTTATTACATGTATGAATACACAAACAAATATCAAGTCCCTAGTGAGCAAGGTTGGAAAAAGCGGTAGGCGTAAGTGAGGCGGTTGGCCTTCGCCTAGTGCCTAGGCGGTGCCTAAGCGCCCTAGGCGCGGCCTAGGCGGTAATATACTTTTTACTCGTAGTGTATTCGTGATTATTATATGGGTGTTGATATTAGTTTAGGGCATATAAGTAAGTTAATTACCATCTACTACCATTTAAATATGATCCGTTTGGCATACTAGTGCAGTATGTGGCATGATTTCTTGCTTGCGTAGGCAATTCCTTGCTTGCCCTGCCTAGACCTCCATTTATGCCCTAGGCGAGGCGTTTGGCCATTGCCTAGTGCCTAGGCGTGCCTAAGCGCCTCCTAGGCACTACCTTTTCCAACAGAGCTAGTGAGCCTCTACTAGACTAGCTCGTTGATCAAAAGATTGTTAAGGTTTCCTAACCATGGACATGTGTTGTCACTTGATAACGGGATCACATCAGTAGGAGAATGATGTGATGGACAAGACCCATCCGTTAGCTTAGCATATGATCGTTCAGTTTATTGCTATTGCTTTCTTAATGTCAAATACGTATTCCTTTGACTATGAGATCATGCAACTCCCGGATACCGGAGGAATACCTTGTGTGGTATCAAACGTCACAACGTAACTGGGTGATCATAAAGATGCTCTACAGGTATCTCCGAAGGTGTCTGTTGAGTTGGCATGGATCGAGATTAGGATTTTTCACTCCGTCTATCAGAGAAGGTATCTCTGGGCCCTCTCAGTAATACAGCATCACAAGAAGCTTGCAAGCAAAGTGACTAAGGACTAGTTACGAGATGATATATTACGGAACGAGTAAAGAGACTTGCCGGTAATGAGATTGAACTAGGTATAAAGATACTGATGATCGAATCTCGGGCAAGTAACATACCGACAGACAAAGGGAATTACGTATGCTGTCCTAAAGGTTTGACAAATAATGATCTTCATAGAATATGTAGGAACCAACATGGCACCAAGGTTCTGCTATTGGTTATTAACCGCAGAGGCGTCTCGGTCATGTTTACATCATTCTCGAACCCGTATGGTCCTCACGCTTAACGTTCGTTGACGATGTAGTATTATATGAGTTATGTATGATGTCAGCAAATGTTGTTAGGTGTCCCGGATGAGATCACGGACATGACGAGGAGCTCCAAAATAGTCCAGAGGTAAAGATTGATATATGTTATAATAGTGTTTGGCTTCCGGAAAGGTTCTGGAATTCATCGGAAGAGGTTTCGGATGTTTCCCAAAATGTTCAGGTACGAGAACACTTTATTTGGGCCAAGGGGTAAAGCCCATAGGGCTTTTGGTAAGTGCAAAAGGCAGTTTTGCGGAGACCGGGGGCTAGACGCCGGGAACCCTGACGTCTGGTCCTGGAGTCCGAGGACTCTTGCCTTTCAGGCAAAATCGACTTTGAGGAGGCTTTTACTCCAAGTTTCGACCCCAGGGCTCAACATATAAATAGAGGGGCAGGGCTAGCACCCAGGACAAATCAAGATACACCAAGCTGTGTGCCGGCAACCCCGACCCTCTAGTTTATCCTTCGTCATAGTTCCAATTGTGCTTGGCGAAGCCCTGCGGAGATTGTTCTTCACCACCACCGTCACCACGCTGTCGTGCTGCCGGAACTCATCTACTATTTCACCCCTCTTGATGGATCAAGAATGTGAGGACGTCATCGAGTTGAATGTGTGCAGAACGCGGAGGTGTTGTACTGAAGCGAACGTCGATAGAAAATCGACCGCACGAATCATTTTTCCCAAATCTTTCACAGTACAAACTCAGCAACTCCCAATCCAATATCGAGTCTACACCAAGTAACGGACGAAAGAAACACAGGCTTACGATCAGGTAGATGCAAACCGGCGAGAACAACACGTACGTCTTTAGGTAGAAGAAGCACATGGGCGATTCTACTAGAATCGGCAGTAAATTAGAAGGCGCGCCATCTAATCTCCTTGCCAGGAAACACAAGCCCTAGATGGGATTCTTGATTGAAGCGTGCCGCCGGAACCTGGCGGATTATCCTCTGTTTGTAATTAACACAAAAAAAACTAACCTCCCCTCGATACACGGCCGACTGGCCCTATTAACAGTGCACGCAGGCACTAGGTACAAACAACCTGGACTCCTTCGGAATACTAGTTGGACTCGACCTGACCACAACCACGTACTACTACTGATCCAACCCTCTCTCTCCTATCTTATTTCATCACTAATTAACTAATTTAAAAATATGGAACACTAATCACAAAAGACAAAACAACTAGTACTACTCCTTTGTGTGCTCACGTAGATGATTTTGCATGCATGGCATTCTGAATCGTGGCTCCATGTCGTCTGGTGCAACAAGCTGAACAAGAACATGTCCAATGAAAATATGTGTTGTTGTCTTCCTGCAGTGTAGATAGTTGTCTCTCAGTTCAACTCCTTGATTGCTGCAATGTACAATAGTAGCTTGTTTCTTTTTCTCATTGCGTCTGGCAGGAACTATATACTTCCCAGTATTTCTCTGGTTCACCTTACTAACAATACTTTTAGCAACGACATTTGGGGTCACATCATCCTTTCTCCCTTGAAAAGAAACAGTCCTCGGTTTCAACCTATACCTTGGAGATTTTTGCTTGAAGACCTCAACAATACACGTTATATTCTTTGCATCCTTGAGAAGAATGGCATAGAACTCTTCCTTATGCATAAAAGTGTATTTGTTTGTTCGTCCATGATGAAGAGCAGTAACATCGCGCTGCCACAGACACCCCAAAATAAGATGACAGACATGTAGTTGCATAACGTCGCATTTCACTTTGTCAACATAGCCATCAATAGAAAAAGGCACCTTCACCCTGTGTGTTACTTCTACTTTTCCTACATCATTTATCCACTTCATATAGTATGGTTTTGGATGCTCCCATGTTGGCAATGAAAGAGACTCCACCACATCCTTGCTAATCATGTTGCTAGCGCCGCCACCATCAATTATCAGTTTGCACACTTCTCCCTTGATGGTACATGTAGTTTGAAAAATACTCCGTCGCTGTCTTGGTTCAAAAATGACCTTGTCATCTCGCTGGACCTTGTGTGCTAGCAAACTCTCCATATCAGTATGGTGTCACCATGACCTCTTTCGATTCCATCCTCTAACTTAGGCGACTCATCTTCAGATTCTGAAATATATTCCGCATCAACAAGTAGAACCCTTCGTTGATTGGAACATTCATGCTTCATGTGTCCATGTCCTCCACACTTGTGGCAAATAATATTATGGTGATGCAATGCCGTTGCACTAGACGAAACATGAGAAACCTCCTTTGGCGCAGTCGCCACTTTGCTCTGTTCAATGCTTCCCAACTTATAAGGAGTCAGTTTAGCACTAACCCCACTATCAATAGGAGAAGAACCAAGTCGCCCACTGTTATAAGTTGGACGAGTCTCTGAAGCTTGCTTCTCCAATACCCAACGTTCAGCACGCTCCGCTTGATGAAGCAACTCATGAATATCATTATATTGTATTAAATCAACATGGTCACGAATCTTTTCTTCTAATCCCTCAAAGAAACGTACCATGGTCGCCTCCGCAGACTCACGCACAGCTGTACGGATCATCAAAACTTGCATCTCTTTGTAGTACTCATCAACTGATTTTGTACCTTGCACTAGACGACACAGTCTACTATGAAGCTGGTGAGTGTAGTAAGCAGGCACAAAATGTTCCCTCATGATTCGCTTCATGTCAGCCCATGTTGCTGGTCGCTCATGAGTATGGTTTTTATTATCCCACCATACAAGAGCATACTCTATAAATTCCATTGATGCAACATGAACCTTCTTCTCTTCGGAGTAGTTGTGACCATCAAAAATCTGATTTACACGCATCTCGCACTCCAAATATTTCTCTGGGTCAGCACAACATCCCGAGAATTCAGGTATGGTTATCTTGATTCGACCCAAACCATCATCCTCATGTGCACCATTGCCGCCATAGTCACGGCACCGCCCACGGTGAGCATCATGCCGTGGTCGATGAGGTAAGCCTCCACGGGCATCGGAATCCTCAGAAAAATCACCATCATCTCGTTGTCGCGGTCGCGACGTCGTCGTGGTGAGCGGGACTATCGGGGTGCCACATCTCTCGCCTGAAGGCGCTGAACTGTTGCGGTGAGCCGATTAAGACTCGCAGTCACCACCTGTAGACTATCAGTGCGCTGTCGGTCACTGGCAGTCAAACGCTCATTCAACCTATCCTCGACGCCAACAATATTTGCAGACAACTCCTCAACCCTTGTCCCAAGCTTCTTGGTTGCTCCCTTGATCGACATCAGATGGATACGTAAATCATCACTTATATTCAGATCCTCTGGAAGTTCATCGCCCTCCTCATGATCAGATTTCTCATGCTGCGAGTTCATCATCTTTCAAACAATTGAATCAAATAGCCAAGAAAAAAAATTGTACTATGATCAACCTTGTTATGAATACCACTTGATGCGAACGTCGATAGAAAATCGACCGCACGAATAATTTTTTCCCAAATCTTTCACAGTACAAACTCAGCAACTCCCGATCCAAAATCCAGTCTACACCAAATAACGGACGAAGAAACACATGCTTACAATCAGGTACATGCAAACCGACGAGAACTACATGTACGTCTTCGGGTAGAAGAAGCACATGGACAATTCTACTAGAATTGGCAGTAAATTAGAGGGTACGCCGTCTAATCTCCTTGCCAAGAAACACAAGCCCTAGATGGGATTCTTGATTGAAGCGTGTCGCCGGAACCTGGCGGATTATCCTCTGTTTGTAATTAACACAAAAAAACTAACCTCCCCTTGATACACGCCGGCTGGCCCTATTAATAGTGCACGCAGGCACTAGGTACAAACGACCTGGACTCCTTCGGAATACTAGTTGGAATCGACCTGACCACAACCACGTACTACTACTGATCCAACCCTCTCTCTCCTATCTTATTTCATCACTAATAATTAACTAATTTAAAAATACGACACATTGATCACAAAAGACAAAACAACTAGTACTACTCCTTTGTGTGCTCACGTAGATGATTTTGCATGCATGGCGTTCTGAATCGTGGCTCCACGTTGTCCGGTGCAACAAGCTGAACAGGAACATGTCCAATGAAAATATGTGTTGTTGTCTTCCTGCAGTGTAGAAAGTTGTCTCTCAGTTCAACTTCTTGATTGCTGCAATGTACAATAGTAGCTTGTTTCTTTTTCCCATTGCGTCTGGCAGGAACTATATACTTCCTAGTATTTCTCTGGTTCACCTTACTAACAATACTTTTAGCGACGACATTTGGGGTCACATCATGTACGTTCGGTAGTTGATCGTGACGGATCGTGAAGGAGTACGACTACATCAACCGCGTTGTTAAACGCTTCCGATTAGAGATCTTCAAGGGTATGAAGATGCTCTCCTCTTCTTGTAGCTATGCATCTCCATGGATAGATCTTGCATGTGCATAGATTTTTTTCCTTGCAACATTCCCCAACAGGTGTCCGATGAAACATCTATAAAGGTAAAAAAAGAAGTTCATTTGCGTTTTTTCTATGCATTTGCAGAATTATAGCTTGATAGATAGTTTTGTATTGTAGATGAGTTCATGCGACTCCAACTATTATGATGATTCCTTGTTGGATGAGGAATTTGATTTGATCGAGGAAGATATTGCTATGATTGTGATCATGCACAGCAAGAGGCTGAAGCACGGACGTTTGATTAGTGGCTGTGAATTTCTATGGAGAGAACAGAAAGAGGCGGGCGACCGATTGTGGCACAACTACTTTACCCCAAGACCTCCCTATCCAGATAGGTACTTTCAATGCTGGTTTAGGATGTCCACGGGCTTATTTCTTCACATTTGCAATGTTGTGAAGCAACACGATCGGTCCTCCATTCATGTGAGGAACTGCGCCGAAGCTCTTGTGGACATAACACCGAGCAGAAGGTTATTGCCGCATTGCGCATGATGGCATATGTTATTCCGAGAGATTCCATTGATGACAACTTGGGAATGGGAGAGACTACTTCAATCTTCTTTGCCAAACAATTTGGGAAGGCGGTTGTGAAAGTGTTTGGTCCAAAGTACTTGAGAAACGATGAGACTATTGGAGATGAACAAGGACCATGGCTTTCCGGGCATGCTTGGATCCATTGATTACATGCACTGGAAGTGGAAGAACCTCCCTAGAGCATGGCATGGACTTTATGAAGGATGAACAAGGATACAACCATCATTCTTGAGGCAGTGGCCGATCAAGAGACATGGATTTGGCAAGCCTAATTTGGGGTGCATGGATCTTGCAATGATATCAATGTGCTGCCTCGATCTCCTCTATTCACCAAGTTAACCAACGGGGTACAACCACCGGTAACCTTTCAAGCAAATGGTGGCATGTGTAACTTTGGATATTACCTTGTAGATGGGATTTATCCAAGGTAGGGTACTTTCGTCAAGCCCGTTTTCAAAACTCCAAGGTAAGAAAGAACTTTACTTTCACAATGCTCAATCAGCTACCAGAAAAGATGTGGAGAGGGCTTTTGGGATTTTGTAAGCCCAATTTGCTATTGTGTGAGGACCGGCTAGGTTTTGGGATAAATATATTCTATGGTACATCATGATAGCCCGCATGATCTTGCACAATATGATCACTGAGAACGAGCGTGGACAAGATTTGGACCATAACACACTGGTACGGCGAGGTGCTATACAAACGGTTTTTAACCCCTTCTCGCGATGGCGTTCGGAACCGTCACCTAGTGAGTGTGGGCGATAGGGGGGTCCTTCCCACATGACCTAGAAACCATCAGGGATATGCCCTCCTGGCACACATGCTCGGCAAAATGAGGTCGTGTACGACCGGCGAGCGAGCAAATATGGTTATATGTACAGCAGTGATAAAAAATACAATTATACATGCTAAATCATTTCCGGTCGTAAGTATATCCCACACAGTCAGTTCCCGCGAAATGTTTCTGTTTGTATATACATCCCGCACAGTCGCTGCAAGGAAAACATTTCTGTTCGTAGGTACATCACACATAATTTTCCTCGTCAAATCATTTGTGATAGTGTTCCCATCACACACAATATTAAATTTTTATCATTTGCGTTATTGAATGCATCACACATGGTGCGTAGAAGAAACTGTGTGGCAAAGGCTGTCCATCACACACAGTTTTTATGCGATAAACGTTTGCGCAAGGTGGCCTAACACAAACAGTTTTGAAGAGAATGTCGTGTGTGATTGTTCATCGATCCAACATGGTTTATTCCTAGAAACTGTGTGCGTTTCCTTAGGTCATCGCCCACGGTATTTTCTCAATAACCGTTTGCAATAGAAAAAACCAATTAGCAGGCTAATTGCCCTATTATTAAATCCATTTATTAATCTAATTGACATTCATATTAAACACATAATATATTTCATTCCCATATTAAGGAAGCATGATTTCATAATTGAAATACATCGGAGTACAACATGATATAGCTTCAGCACTCACCTACCCCATTTCATAACTGCACCAGCACCAAGTTTCACATGCAACATATAGAACCTTTTGAAATTATCATCATAGACAGATGCATCTCATCGGGACAACTCCTGAAGAGGAAGGCGAATATTGAGCCTTCATTGATGTTGAAGGTCTTTGCAACTTTAGGCCAGTGCTTGTGGATGATTGTGCTGGGGAACGTGGTAATTTCAAAAATTTCCTACGATCATGCAAGATCTATCTATGTGATGCATAGCAACGAGAGGGGAGAGCGTGTCCATGTACCCTCGTAGACCGAAAGCGGAAGCGTTAGTTAACGCGGTTGATGTAGTCGAACGTCTTCGCGATCCAACCGATCCAAGTACCGAACATATGGCACCTCCGCGTTCAGCACACATTTAGATCGATGATGTCCCTCGTACTCTTGATTCAGTTGAGGCCGAGGAAGAGTTTGGTCAGCACCATAGCATGGCGACGGTGATGATGAAGTTACTGTCACAGGGATTCGCCTAAGCACTATGATGATATGACCAAGGTGTGTAACTGTGGAGGGGGGCACCGCACACGGCTAAAAGATCAACTTGTGTGTTCTAGGGTGCCCCTGCCCCCATATATAAATGAGCAAGGGGGAGGCCGTCCGGCCCTCCTAGGGCATGCCCCACAAGAAGAGTCCTACTAGGACTACTAGTCCTAGTAGGATTCCACCAGGATGAAGAATTATTCATGATAAGGAAATATGCCCTAGAGGCAATAATAAATTAGTTATTATTATATTTCCTTGTTCATGATAATCGTTTATTATCCATGCTATAATTGTATTGATAGGAAACTCAGATACATGTGTGGATACATAGACAACACCATGTCCCTAGTAAGCCTCTAGTTGACTAGCTCGTTGATCAATAGATGGTCACGGTTTCCTGACCATGGACATTGGATGTTGTTGATAACGGGATCACATCATTAGGAGAATGATGTGATGGACAAGACCCAATCCTAAGCCTAGCACAAAGATCGTGTAGTTCGTATGCTAAAGCTTTTCTAATGTCAAGTATCATTTCCTTAGACCATGAGATTGTGCAACTCCCGGATACCGTAGGAATGCTTTGGGTATACCAAACGTCACAACGTAACTGGGTGACTATAAAGGTGCACTACATGTATCTCTGAAAGTGTCTGTTGGGTTGGCACGAATCGAGACTGGGATTTGTCACTCCGGTTGACGGAGAGGTATCTCTGGGCCCACTCGGTAGGACATCATCATAATGTGCACAATGTGACCAAGGGGTTGATCACGGGATGATGTTTTATGGAACGAGTAAAGAGACTTGCCTGTAACAAGATTGAACAAGGTATCAGGCATACCGACGATCGAATCTCGGGCAAGTACAATACCGCTAGACAAAGGGAATTGTTTACGGGATTGATTGAGTCCTTGACATCGTGGTTCATCCGATGAGATCATCGTGGAACATGTGGGAGCCAACATGGGTATCCAGATCCCGCTGTTGGTTATTAACCGGAGAACATCTCGGTCATGTCTGCATGGTTCCCGAACCCGTAGGGTCTACACACTTAGCGTTCGATGACGCTAGGGTTATAAAGGAAGTTTGTATGTGGTTAC
Source organism: Triticum dicoccoides (assembly GCF_002162155.2). Classification (NCBI taxonomy): domain Eukaryota; kingdom Viridiplantae; phylum Streptophyta; class Magnoliopsida; order Poales; family Poaceae; genus Triticum; species Triticum dicoccoides. The sequence goes on along the minus strand of NC_041393.1, from coordinate 564,836,612 downwards.
CGAATGTTGTTCGGAGTCCCGGATGATATCCCGGACGTCACGAGGAGTTCCGGAATGGTCCGGAGGTAAAGATTTATATATGGAAAGTTGTTGTTCGGGTTCCAGGAAAAATTCGGGTTTTTCCGGTATTGTACCGGGAAGCTTCCAGAAGGTTCTGGAGGATTCTGGAGGGGTCCGGAGGTCCAGAAAATGTTCCACCATGTCCAATACAACAGCATGGGCTGTAAGGGGGCGCCCTAGCCTTAATGGGCCAGGGGCACCAGCCCCCCAAGGCCCATGCGCATGGGAGAGGGGAAACCCTAAAGGGGAGGGCCTCCACTTGACTTGGGAGGCACTCCTCCCCCCCTTGGCCGCCGCCCCAACCCTAGATGGGATCTAGGGGGGCCGGCCCCCCTCTCTCCCCACCTATAAATAGTGGAGGGGTGGGAGGGCAGCCGCACCCCAAGTTCTGGCGCAGCCCTTCCCCTCTCCCAAGTCCTCCTCCTCTCCCACGGTGCTTGGCGAAGCCCTGCAGGATTGCCATGCTCCTCCACCACCACCACGCCGTCGTGCTGCTGCTGGACGGAGTCTTCCCCAACCTCCCCCTCTCTCCTTGCTGGATCAAGGCATGGGAGACGTCACCGGGCTGCACGTGTGTTGAACGCGGAGGTGCCGTCCGTTCGGCACTAGGGTCTCCGGTGATTTGGATCACGACGAGTACGACTCCTTCAACCCTGTTCTCTTGAACGCTTCCGCTTAGCGATCTATAAGGGTATGTAGATGCACTCTCCTTCCCCTCGTTGCTAGTCTCTCCATAGATAGATCTTGGTGACTCATAGGAAAATTTTGAATTTCTGCTACGTTCCCCAACAACATTTGCCCCTAATTTTTAGGTATGCTCAGTTTTGCCCCTCTGCCGTTAGTGTCACTTACAGAAATGCCCTTCCGAGCCATTACCATCCAGTCAAAGGGCGTTGACCGCTATCTTGGCGTTTGTTGGACATTTTGCTCCTGACTACATGTGTCACTTACGGGTGGGACCCACTGAATAAAAATAAAAATAAAAACCATATCCACTCTCTCACTCACTTACATGTGGACCCATCGCAGAAAAAAAAACTCTCTCTCACTTACATGTGGGACCCCACATGTAAGTGTCTAGTTATTTTTCTAAATGATTAGTAGTTTTGTTAACTGTTAGGGCACACAGATTAGTCTCACTAATAAGCATACTATTATTATTACTAATTAGGATTAGGGTTAAACTAATTAATAGGCCCCACTGTCATAGGAAGCGCACTAATCCTAGTCAAACCACCGGCGTTAAGCCGCCGGCGAGCCACGGCAGAGGGCATGGGAGCTCTGTCCGGCGACCAAAACGGTGATGATTTCGTCCTGCACATGCGCCTGGGCTTGCTCGTACTCGAACTGAAGTGGCAGGGCGAGCAGGGACAGTCGGAGTCTCGGCCATGGCCGAGGCCAGCGGCGGCACCGGTCGAAGCATGGTGGCAGAGGGGCTGGAAGGCACAGGGGAGAGGGGATAGAAGGCACAGGGAACAGGGCCTCACCGCATGCATGCCAGAGTGGTAGAAAGACTCCCGAGGCCCGATGGCGAGCACATGTACCCCGTCTACGGCCGCCGGAGCGAGGTATCGCGAGGAGGGAGTTGTACAAAGAGGGGCTCATCGGTGAGTTGTCTGGAAGATCCACGGCGACATATGGATCTCAGGGACGGTAATTTAGCATCAGGGGATCTCGAACGACGGCGAATCGAAGATGGCGGCCGACGGACAAATGCGGCGGAGATGGCTTCGGTTGAGAAGTTGAAGGGCACCCGATGTCTCTATCGCTGGTGTGGTGATTCATAGCTTGACGGCGGGCATCGGGGACATGGCGGCGCGGCCTCTCGACGGCATTGGCCACGGGAGCGGCGACGCTCACGTGAGCATGTGGGCGACATGCCCTCGGCCTCGGCAGAGGGGGAGGATGATGAGCCAGTTGACTGGGCTGGCTGGGCCGTCCTGGGCCAAAAGGTAAGCATGTCCTTTCTCTTTTATTTTGTAATCTCTGCTTTATTTTTTTCCAGGGGCAAAAATGTCCAGTAGACGCCCAGAAAACGGTCAACGCCCTTTGACTGGACGGTAACGGCTCGGAGGGGCATTTCTATAATTGGCACTAACGGCAGAGGGGCAAAATTGAGCATACCCGAAAATTAGGGGCAAAACTGAGTAGTGGGTTCGAGTTAGGGGCAGAACTGGAATTGGCCCTAATTTCTTTATCGTAACAATCATTCTGAGTTTCTTGACTTGATTCATATTCATGGACAACTCATTTCCGCATATGCAAAAAGGGTCGAACAGTGGGTCAAAACCTCTGACAGCAGGACCTACATGTGCAAGACTAAACTGTTAAAAACTTAAGTATTAGAATGGTTCCTGCAATTGCACAATAATGTGTTATTAGACAATGGACCATGCACGTGCCAACCTTGATTGTAAACCTCAGTGCTTCCCATTGTTTCCCTGCAACACATATAAGGTAGTTACTCATCAGGTTAAGTAAGGGTTCACATGCTATCAGTAAAAAATGTTGATGAAAAATAAGCACATTGCAGATTCATAAGATTAATTCAAGCCACGTGGAAAACCCATTTATCCAAACTAAGCATGATTAAGAACTAGGAAATATAGCACTTGTATATGTTTCTCGTGTATTAAGTGCAGCCAAATTCAATTTATTCCTCAAATGCACAACAATACAAAATTCAACCCACGACAATTGGACATCGCATTGCAGAATTGAACCAAGCAGTTAACTAAACACCACAACAAATGAACCAAACATTAAGTGAGCACCACATTGCACAATATAACATACTCCTAATAGAAGATTAGATAGTTAACCGAACCAAGCATGCTTAACAACTTGGAAATATAGCAATTGTATTTGTTTCTCATGTATTTAGTACAGCCAAATTCGATGTACTTCTCACTTTGTATACAATAACAGAATGCACCCACAACTATTGAACATCGCATTGTAGAATTGAACCAAACAGTTAACTAAACACCACAACACAAATGAACCAAACGTTAACTGAGCACCACATTGCACAATGTATAACCAAACCAAGCATGCTTGAAAACTTGGAAATATAGCAATTGTATTTGTTTCATGTATTTTGTAAAGATAAATTCGATTTATTTCTCACATGGAAGACAATACAAAATTGCAGCCTGAAGAATTGAACATCACATTTGCAGAATTGAACCAAACAGTTACCTGAAGACGACAACTAATTAACCAAACAGTTAATAAGTGAGCACCACACTGCACGACATATAGAACATATACACAGGAGCAACAAATTGCATGGTAAAATTAGATAGCACAAGTCACTAGAATTTGTTAAGGAAAGACAGGAGCAACACACGCAACGGATAAACCGAGCATGCTTAACTGGCGTAGCTAGCAAATGGCAAGGTGCTCCTCCAAGATTTGGGGGTCGACACGAATGGTAGCCATCGTGACCTCATACGCGTGTGCGGCCACGATTTGCTTCTCCGCTGCCAAATGCTCCTTGAGCTCCTGGCTATACTGCGTGCACCATGTCTTAAGGCGACGCTTATTTGGTGGATGGGTTGGTGATTTGGGTGGAAGGTGTTGCACCGACGGTCGGGGCATGTGGGATATGGAAGGAGCAGGAGGATGGGGGTCTGGTGTGGATTACCTGCCTGGATAGATGAGGCCGAGCAGCGTGAAGGAGGGTCGCCGATGAGGGAGGCGGTGCTGCAAGCAACTGTGTACGATATGTGAACATCACAAATGATTCAGATAGCTTAACCCGTGTGCGATGAGTTCGAACGTCAAAAATTTTGGTTCCAATTTCCCTGGTTACAGTGCTCATCCACGTCATTGCATAATTTGGGTACACAAAGGAGACTACAGCACACCGACACTTCTTAATCGAGCAAGTTCAACAATTAAACAGAGCTAGCTAGCCTAAACATTACTCTAACAAATTAAAGACCAACGCTCTTAATTAAACAAAACAAAGAGTACTACTACGGCTGGTGCTCGTCGATCTCCGCCGTCTCCTCCATGTCCAGCTCGCGCCCGATGGTCTCCTGGGGAAGGAGCTCCATGGCATCCATTGCACCATATTCGGCAAGCATCTCGCCATCCGCGTCCACCATCTCTTTGGAAAAGGCCGCCACGAGCTGGGCGTGGGCGGCCGCGATCTAGGCTTGGACGGGCTCGGTTGTCGCAAGGTATGCAGCGGAGGAACGGACGGCTGCTCGAATGCTCTTGGAGATTGCCAACTCTTTGGTCGTGGGTTGCCGACCGTTATTGGAGAAGCTTCGTTCATTTGTGCGGTGACCTCCACGAGCTGGGCGTGGGCGGCCTCAACATGGTCGTGTGCGGCCTCCATCAGGGCTAAGGCCGCCGTTGTGGAACGGACAGCTGATGTGTCGCTCTCGACAACTGCTATCCCCAAGGCAGATATTGCTGCCGCCACCTTAGAAGCAACAACGGCCGTTTGGGCTGCCATTGCCGCCCATTCGCATATTCCGGCCGCGCTCATGCACCTTTTTAGCACACGCATGGCGGTTGCGGCTGTGCTCCCGCCAGAGTGGGCCGCCAAACTTGCCCTCATGACGCGGGTCCACGTCCCCATCTTTCACCGGCAACGATTGAATAGTGAAATGATATTTGGGGAGCGAGCTAGTGTGCTTAACACGCCGGTTGTGGACTGTAGCCGACGCACCTTCTCGCGGAAGCCATAGGCGTAATATACACCGACGGTGCTCCAGGATATTTTGTACTACATCTCACACGGTGGGTGGTAATAAACTGGGTGGGATCTACTTGATTTTTAATTTTGATTTGAATTACATAATGGGGTCACAGCAGCAATGGACAGTGTTTGAATTGCTATACCTTTTATCTATAGTGAACATGCAACTATATGTGTGTCGTAAAAAAATTGGAATTGTTCAGGGTTCGTTTGGACATTTTTATACGGTAACTTGGTTTTCTAGGCATTTCCGGTGCACAATTCAAAATTAAACCACATGCGCTAGTCCATAAAAATGGGTTGCAAAATCAAATGTTTGTCCTTGGTTGCAAGCTTAGGTCACATGCAAGAAATGAGAATGAATGTCAAACACCTTGACACTATCGCTCAGCCGCTAACATTGAAATACATGCTTTTAACATTCTAATAAATCAAAAACTCGTCTGAAATTCATGAAAATTGACATGATGTCATGGAACGGCAGCGACATGCCATGGTAAAAATATTGTCCCATTTGGGGCAGGTGTGGGTATAAGCTTCTCGCAAACCAGAGCTTATCTCACAACAAGCCTGATGGTTTCAGTAGGGTACGTGCTACCTTGGGGGACGAAATGATATATATTGCCTCTTCTTACTTTCAAAATGTTTCTCGTCTCAACATAGAACAACATGAGTGTTGTGTCAATTTTGGGGATTTTTTGGGGTACGCTTTGACATTTTTATGCATTAATTGCGTTTTAAATGCATTTATGAGCACAATTCAAATTTGATCTACATGCACATGCTCTAATGCATATAAATTGGTTGAAAATTCAAATATGTGTCCTTGGTTGCATGCTTAGGTCCCATGCAAATATGTGTCCTTGGTTGCATGCTTAGGTCCCATGCAAGAAATGGGAATGAATGTCAAACACCCTGCCACCGTCACTCGGCCGCAAACATTGAGATTCCTGGTTTTTAAATTCTAGTAAATCCAAAACATGTCTGAAATTCATGAAACAGGTCCCATGGAGCGGCATCAACATATCGTGGTAATTTTTTTGCCCCATTTGGGGCAGGTTTGGGAATATGCTTCTCACAAACCAAAGGTTCTCACACAAGCGTGATGGTTTCGCTAGGGAACGCCCCACCTTTGGGGACGAAACGATATCCGCTGCCTCTTATTGCTTTCAAATTTTTTCTAGTGTCAACATAGAACAACATGAGTGTTGTGTCAATTTTTGGGATTTTTTGGGATTCGTTTGGATATTTTTTATGCATTAATTGCATTTTCAATGCATTCATGAGCACAATTCAAATTTGAACTACATGCACTTCCTCTAATGCATATAAATTGGTTGAAAATTCAAATATGTGTCCTTGGTTGCATGCTTAGGTCACATGCAAGAAATGGGAATGAATGTCAAACACCCTGCCACCGTCACTCGGTCGCAAACATTGAGATTCCTGGTTTTTCAATTCTAGTAAATCCAAAACAATATCCGCTGCCACTTATTGCTTTCAAAAAATTTCTAGTGTCAACATAGAACAACAGGAGTGTTGTGTCAATTTTTGGGATTTTTCGGGGTTCGTTTGGACATTTTTATGCATTAATTGAGTTTTTAATGCATTTATGTGCATAATTCAAATTTGAACTACATGCACATGCTCTAATGCATATAAATTGGTTGAAAATTGAAATATGTGTCCTTGGTTGCATGCTTAGGTCCCATGCAAGAAATGGGAATGAATGTCAAACACCCTGCCACCGTCACTCGGCCGCAAACATTGAGATTCCTGGTTTTTAAATTCTTGTAAATCCAAAACTCATCAGCAATTCATGAAACTTGGCATGCTATCATGGAGCGGCATCAACATGCCATGGTAATTTTTTGTCCCATTTGGGTCAGGTTTGGGTGTAAACTTCTCACAAACCAGAGCTTCTCACAACAAGCCTGATGGTTTCGGTAGGGAATGTCCCACCTTTGGGGACGAAATGATATCAGCTGTCTCTTATTGCTTTGAAAAAATTTCTAGTGTCAACATAGAACAACATGAGTGTTGTGTCAATTTTTGGGATTTTTTGGGATTCGTTTGGACATTTTTATGCATTAATTGAGTTTTCGATGCATTTATGTGCATAATTCAAATTTGAACTACATGCACATGCTCTAATGCATATAAATTGGTTGAAAAATCAAATATGTGTCCTTGGTTGCATGCTTAGGTCCTTGCCAGAAATGGGAATGAATGTCAAACACCCTGCCACCGTCACTCGGCCACAAACATTGAGGTTCTTGGTTTTTAGATTCTATTAAATCCAAAACTCATCTGAAATTCATGAAACTTGGCATGCTATCATTGAGCGGCATCAACATATCGTGGTAATTTTTTTGTCCCATTTGGGGCAGGTTTGGGTATAAGCTTCTCACAAACCAGAGCTTCTCACAACAAGCCCGATGGTTTCGGTAGGGAACGTCCCACCTTCGGGGATGAAATGATATCCGCTGCCTCTTATTGCTTTCAAAAAATTTCTAATGTCAACATAGAACAACATGAGGGTTGTGTTAAATTTTGCAATATTTCAGGGTTCGTTTGGACATTTTTATACATTAACTCGCTTTTCTAGGCATTTTATGTGCATAATTCAAATTTGAACTACATGCACATGCTCAGTGCATATAAATTGGTTGAAAAATCAAATCTTTGTCCTTGGGTGCATGCTTAGGTCCCATGCAAGAAATGGGAATGAATTTCAAACACCGGGGCACTGTTGATTGCCGGCAAAACGTTGAGATACTTTGTTTTTAAATTCTAGAAAATCCATAACTCGTCTAAAATTCATGAAACTTGGCATGCTATCATGGAATGGCACCTGACATGTTGTGGTATTTTTCATGTCCATTTTGAGCGAAGAAGCACTCGAATAACAGCCAACAAAGGCATTTTCAAACAAATAGCCGCCACTCTAACATCGCAAATGTTTGTATAATTCAAATCATGTGAGTTATGTTAACCATTCTCGTGACGCCATGTGTCTTGGTTATAATGGCTATAGGAGGTCTCGTGCGGACAGCTGCTTGACTGAGCGTAGTCCGGTACCCAGGTTGACCGAGAGGCATGCAAGCTGTCCTCCAATGCTCAGGTTCACCGGGAAGCGTGCGAGCTGTACGCTATGTAGGCTCATTGGGAATCGAGCCCTTTGAATTCCATGGCCGCCCGCCTTCCTCTCCATTAATGGCACCCGAGCCGCTGCTTAATATAGGCGGCCTTACTGTTCGCCTTCCATTTCCCTCCCTCCTGCAGACCTCCACCAACGCCATGGCGCAGAAGGATCATCTGCCACTAGTCTTCAAGTTTGGTGAAGTCGACTCCGAGCCGGAGGAGATAGAAAATAAGGAGGAATGGCGCCTCATGGACATGGCCCAGAATGAGCTGGCCGCGGCTGTTGCTGCCCCCGCTCCCATCCTAGGTCCCATCCCCATGCCCGCGCCAGCGACCATCCCCGTAGCATTGATGGGCTGGTCGTCGAGCACTATCGCAGAGCTGGGAGCCGCAAGCGTCACCGAGGTCTCCGCAGACCCGCGCGAGCTCGTATACATGTCAGCGCTAGCGCCCGTGCCCGTGCACGTGCCCGTGCGCACCCCTCCACCCACCGCGGTGCCGGTCCCCGTGTGTTTGGCTGCACTCGCCGCGTCCGTGCCCATGTGCGTGCCCCCCTTAGCGGCATGGGCCGCCGCCGTCGACTGCTACCTCTCAGCGCCGCCAGCTGCCGTCCTCCCACGCCCCGCCCGTCGATCACTCGGTGACATGATGTTTGATTTACAAGTGAAGAACATTCTGAGCTGCCTTGAAGACTTCAACGACAACATCCCGGAGGACGACAACGACAAGGATGGCGCGGCACGCCGCCTCCGGAAATAGTTTTTTTCTTGGCTTTAATATTGTATCTCGGTCGCAAACGTTTTAGTTAGAACACCCATATGCAAACCCGACAGCTTCCCCAGGAAGCCAAGGGAAAATGTGCCAAGCAGGATTTGTGCAGCTCTTGATTGCAAACGTTTTAGATAGAAGACCTATATGCAAAGCGAGAGCAGGATTTGTGCATCTCTTCAGCGCAAACCGTTGTTTTGGATGATCCGTGTGCAACCACTTACAAACAATTTGGTAAGATTTGCATCTGTCATATTGGGTATGTTGCAATTTGTCAAACTTGAAAGATTGACATTTGTTGATCTAGTAACATTGCCATTTGTCAACCTTGTAACACTGCAATTTGTCAAAATATGCAGCTAAAAATCACTAGCACTATCTAATTTTTGCATCTAAAATTCAGTAATTAAGCATAGATTTTATTCATAGATTAAGCAGTCGTGCTTAATTTATACAAACAGTTCAACTCGACAGCTGAACCGACCAAAATTTTCCTCAATTGTTTCCAACCACGTACTGAAATAGCTAGTTCTACTTTGTATACTAGCTAATTTTAAGTATGTTGTACAGTTCCACCACATCTATAGTCAGATGAACTGAACAAAATAGCCCCTAAATAGTACTATGGAGGTGCTTTGTACTACTTCCGGCAGCCTCTCCTCTGTCGAGCACGCTCAGTAAGAGGCAGAGGAGGAGGAGCCTATCGAGGAGCTGGACAAATGCAATACGGTGCCTGCCGCTGTTGCGTGTTCGGCGACGCTCTCCAGCTCGAATGCCCACTGCCGCTCCAGACGATCCCTCTCGAAGCGGTGGTTCTCCTCGTACATCTCCTGATTCCTCGCCTCTGAGGCGACGTGTGCCGCGGCCGCGGCGGTGGTAAGGCTCTTTGCGTGCTCGACGAGGCGCTCCTCCTCCTACCGCAGGAACTCGCTATAGCGCGCAAGATCACTCACACACGTGCCGGCATCCACCTTCGCCTTCCTCCTTCGGGCGGCGGTGGCGGAGCGGGTGACAACCCCGGCGGTCGACGGTGGGCTGGCGGCCAGGGCGACCGACGATGGGGTGGCGGCCACGACCACCACCTCCTGCCTTCGGGTCGCGGTGGCGGAGCGGGTGATGGCCACGGTCGCCGGTAGTGGGATGGCGGCCACGACAGCCACCTCCCGCCGTCGGGTCGCGACGGCGGAGCAGGCGATGGCCCTGGCTTTTGATGGTGGTGTGGCGGCTGGCAACAGCTGCCGACGGGCACCGGTGGCGGAGCGTGTTGTGGTTGTTCCGTGCAAACCCAACAGGGACGCCACGCGCACAACACTACGCCGGGGACTGCACCACCGCCGCAGTGTAGCCTTCCAGTTGGAGCTGTCGTCTGATGACAGTGGAGTGGCTGAGCGACCACGATGGACCGATGCCATTGGCAATTATGGGAGAAGGAGACGAGATAAGCTACAGGGAGGGAGGGGAAAATGCGATGCAAGACTCGCCGGCTGTGAGGGTTTTTATAGCAGGCCGGTAAGCATTGGGATTTTGGGGGATTTCACCCAGTCGGGAGGGAAGCTTGCGCGGGAACCTCCGAGGTTGCGCGAGAACGGGCTCACCGACGATTCATTGGCGCCACTGTTTGGCCAAAAGAACGATCCCGCACACTACGCAAGCTTGCGTTATAAGCCGTCTGCGGCAGCGGGGTGACAAGACGTGCGAGAGATTATATAGTTAATAAAAAATGTTTGCGATTGAATTACCTACTATATATCGTCCTGGTTTATAAGTAGGATTTAACTAATAAAATACGAATGCATGTCGCCAAAGATTATATAGTTGGATTCGTATTTGAACATAGTTTCCAATTATATAATTTTTATAACATGCATTAACATTTTATTGGTTAAATTTGAGGCCAAAGTATAGCACGTAATATAAAGAGGACTGTAGACCAAGATAGAGGTAGTAGCACACGGCCGCTCTCTACGCACCGACGCAAGTGTCGGACGGCTTGTAGGCGACCATTTCCTGCGTGTTCAACTGCTCTATGCGTGTGGTTGCTTGCGGTTGAGGCGGCCGCAGCGTGCTCTGCTCGCGTCCCGTCGCGCGTGCTCTGATCTCACGTCCCTCCGGGTGCTCTGCCCTCGTCCCTCCATGCGCGCTGCCAGTGTTTGGGGCCGGCGCATGATCACGCATGTTCGTGTGCATGCGATTGCGTCGGGCGCGGCTCCACAATGCAGTTACCCATTGCAAAAACTAGCATGCGGACGCGCCGAGAATCCAGGCTGCCCGACCCACATTTATTTCTGCGGCCATTTACCTTCATCTCTCGCGTCACACGACAAAATAAGCACCTCCACAATGACACATACAGAGAGGACATCCAGCGGTTCCAATGGCGATCCCCGTGGCTCCAATGGCGCTCCCAGCGGCCGACGACGACAACGGCGGGCAGTTCACCATGCATCACGTAGTGGAAAACCACGTGAGGGGGAAGGCCCTCTCCGTGGTGTACATGAACAATCCGGTATAGGTGGAGAGCTCCATCCAAACTATGGAGTAGTTCCTTGCCGAGGACAAGTACCAAGTGGTCGGCTTCGACCTCGAGTACACCATCGGTCATGTCGGGCCCGATCAGAAGGTTGTCGTCGTCCAGTTGTGCGTGCGACATGGCGTCCTCGTCTACCACTATCACCTAGCCAAAAGGCCTTGCGAGCGTTTCTTCAGGTTTATCAGCAGCTCTGACTACAAGTTCAATGCGGTGGACACCACCAACAATCTAAAAGCGCTCAAGGTTTCGGGCTTGAAATGCCCGAATCTTGTCAACATCCAGAACCACTACAAGGTGTGGGGCAGCGCCAAGAACAAAGAACTTCCTGGTTGACCTCGCCCCGGCCATCATCGACCCCTACTACATGAATATGAAGGATGAGAGTAAGAAGGACAAGGACACCTGGCACAGTGTTTGGCCTGAGACACTGAATGAATAACACGTCAAGTACGCGGCCAATGACGCATACACAAGCTACGAGATGTACAGGCGGATCGTTGACATGAGGAAGTGTCTTGTTCATGCCCCAGTCGAGGGATCAAGCCATAGAGCAGTGGTGGGAGTGTCACAAGAAGTAGATGACTAGACGATCATTTCTCCTACTTTAGAATGCATGCAATTGTTTATTGAGGTGTGTGCGAATGATCTGTATAGTTACTTATGTAATTGGATGTTTATTTCAGTTATATATATACATATTATTTTTCTGTAGACAGAGCAAATCGCATGCTTATTAGCAGCAACCGTCTGTGTTATTATTGGTCTTCGCACACATTTCTGATCACGGACCGTTTACCGTGTATCACACACATATTGTTCAGTTGAACCGTTTCCATTGTGTTGCACAATAAAGGTTGCAAAGAGGGATCTACAGCAGCAAGGTCTATCGAGGTCTTTGTTTTGTAATTTTTGACATTTCTTGTTTTTTGAACACATATTGATTAGCTTGAAGATGATCTATCTCGGTACTTTTTGATAATTGTTTGTACGCAAGCAACTAGTTTGCATTTTTTAAAGTTTTTTGTATGAACAAAATCGCACACGAACTTACTATAGTAACCGTCTGTGTTATAATTTCTCACCTTAAATAGTTCATCCGAGTGGGATGTTTGCTGTGTATCACACACATCTAGTTTACACGTATCGCTTGTGTTCTTTTGGCTGATCGCAAATGCCGCATATCACACACATCTTGTTAAGATGAACCGTTTTTGTTCTCTTGCCTAATCGAAAACAGTTTGTCCGAGTGAACCGTATGCCGTATATCACGCACACCTTGATCTGGCTGACTGTTTCTATTGCATTCCCTAATAGCACACAATTCATCGGAGGGAACTGTATGATGTATATCGCACACACATTGATATGGATGCCCGTTTCTGTTGTTCTTTCTCATCGCAAACAGTTCTGCTGGATCAACTTTATGCCCTTCATCGCACACACAACTAAAATCTAAACCGTATTTGATGCATCCATGAAAGTGCAACTATCCCTAGGTGGCTTTGGTAATTCACAACAACATATAGCTCATTGAGCTAATGCTATTCCAAGACTAATATTTCAGGAAAGCTCAATGAATGGCATGGCATGGATGATGAAAGTGGATCCCTCAAAATACTAAGGACAAAGGATGGGCTCAAGCTCAATAGCTCAAGACTCTTCATTTTATATTTTAGTGATCCAAGATCACATTGAGTCTATAGGAAAAGCAAATACTATCAAGGAGGGATGAGGTGTTGCTTAATGAGCCTCTTGCTTCATGTGCTTAGTGATATGCTCCAAAACCCTCAGCTACTTTCTCACATCCACAAATGACCTAAACCCAAAGCCAAAATCGGTCACACCGATTCTTCCTATCCGGCGCCACCGATTTCAAATGTCATAGCCACTGCCACAAACCCTGGGCAAATCGGTTCTACCGATAGGGATCTCGGTCTCACCGAGATGGGATTGTAATCTCTCTTTTTCCCTTCGTAACGTTTCGGTAAAACCGAAGTGAGCGATCGGTCCCACCAAGATTGCAATGTAAACTCTCTGTTTCCCTTTTGTAACATTTCGGTCTCACCGAAAAGAGCAAATCGGTCCCACCGAGTTTACCTGACCAACTCTCTGGAAAGCTAATTACCAAAATCGGTCCCACCGAGTGTGTGTAATCGGTCTTACCGAGATTACGTTATGCCCTAACCCTAACCGAATCGGTCTCACCGAGTTGCATGTCAGTCCCACCGAAAATCACTAACGGTCACTAGGTTTACTAAATCGGTCCGACCGAGTCTGTTGAATCGGTCCCACTGAGTTTGGTAAATTGTGTGTAACGGTTAGATTTTGTGTGGAGGCTATATATACCCCTCCACCTCCTCTTCATTCGTGGAGAGAGCCATCAGACTAAACCTACACTTCGAACTTACCATTTCTTAGAGAGAACCACCTACTCATGTGTTGAGGCCAAGATATTCCATTCCTACCATATGAATCTTGATCTCTAGCCTTCTCCAAGTTTCTTTCCACTCAAATCTTCTTTCCACCAGATCCAAATCCTATGAGAGAGATTTGAGTGTTGGGGATACTATCATTTGAAGCACAAGAGCAAGGAGTTCATCATCAACGCACCATTTGTTACTTCTTGGAGAGTGGTGTCTCCTAGATTGGCTAGGTGTCACTTGGGAGCCTCCGACAAAGATTGTGGAGTTGAACGAAGGAGTTTGTAAGGGCAAGGAGATCGCCTACTTCGTGAAGATCTACCGCTAGTGAGCAAGTCCTTCGTGGGCGACGGCCATGGTGGGATAGACAAGGTTGCTTCTTCGTGGACCCTTCTTGGGTGGAGCCCTCCGTGGACTCGCGCAACCGTTACCCTTCGTGGGTTGAAGTCTCCATCAACGTGGATGTACGATAGCACCACCTATCGGAACCACGCCAAAAACATCCGTGTCTCCAACTGCATTTGAATCCTCCAAACCCCTCCCTTTACCTTCTTGCAAGTTGCATGCTTTAATTTCTGCTGCCTATATACTCTTTGCATGCTTGCTTGAATTGTGTGATGATTGCTTGACTTGTCCTAAGATAACTAAAATCTGCCAAACTCTAAAATTGGGAAAAGGTTAAGTTTTTAATTGGTCAAGTAGTCTAATCACCCCCCCCTCTAGACATACTTCAAGGTCCTACAAGTGGTATCAGAGCTTTGGTCTCCATTTGCTTTGATTTCCATAGCTTTTGGTGGTCATAGCCTTGGTTTCACAACCTAGGAGAGTATGGCGTCTAGCGAGGGAAATTATCACCGTAGAGGTCCTTACTTTGATGGTACTAATTTTGCTAGTTGGAAGCATAAGATGAAAATGCATATTCTCGGACATAACCCCGTCGTTTGGGATATTATTTGTATTGGCTTGCAAGGTGAATTCTTTGATGGGAGAGAGCCGAATCGTGAAGCTAATGCGGAAGAATTGAAGATGCTGCAATACAATGCTCAAGCTTGTGATATCATCTTCAACGGATTGTGCCCCGAAGAATTCAACAAAATCAGCCGTCTTGAGAATGCAAAGGAAATTTGGGACACTTTGATTGATATGCACGAAGGTACCGAATCCGTCAAGGAATCCAAGTTGGATGTGCTCCAAAGTCAGCTTGACAAGTTCAAAATGAAGGATGGTGAAGGTGTCGCTGAAATGTACTCTAGTCTTGCTCTTATTACAAATGAGATTGCTGGCTTAGGGAGTGAAGAGATGACCGACAGATTCATCATCAAGAAGATCCTAAGAGCATTGGATGGAAAGTATGATACCGTGTGCACATTGATCCAAATGATGCCAAACTACAAAGATCTCAAGCCAACGGAAGTCATTGGAAGAATTGTTGCTCATGAGATGTCACTCAAGGATAAGGAGGAACTTCACAACAAGTCAAGTGGTGCTTACAAAGCCTCAAGTGAAGCCCCCGCATCATCAAGTGAGAAACAAACCTTCAATGAAGAATTGAGCTTAATGGTGAAGAACTTCAACAAATTCTACAAGAGTAGAAGCAAAGAAAGAAGCTCCAAGTCAAGGTCTTATCATGACAAAAGATCTTCCAGTCGAGAGCGCAATTGCTACAATTGTGGGAGGCCTGGATACTATTCCAATGAGTGTACGGCACCCTACAAAAGAAGAGAAAATTCTCCAAAAAGAAGAAGCAAAAGAGAAGAATCACCACCAAGAGAGAGAAGGAGTAGAGATGATTGTTATGAACGAAGATCCTCACGGAGAAGCAAGGATTCAGAAAGGAAGAACAAGTCATCAAGGAGCTACACAAAACGAAGACATCAAGCTCATGTTGGTGAATGGGTTTCCGGCTCCGACTCTGAGAAACACTCCGAGAGAAGATATCACTCCGACTCCGAATATACTCAAGATGAAGGTGTTGCCGGTCTAGCACTTGTGTCAACCAACTCCTATGACATATTTGATTCACCAAATGAAGGAATTGGAAGATGCTTCATGGCCAAAGGTCCAAAGGTAACACATCCTGAGTATGTTGATTTCAATAGTGATGAAGATGACTTGCTTGTGGATGATGATTTACTTGTTGACAACTCTAGTGATGAATACTATGATGAAACGTCAATTAATCATGCTAATCAAGATGAAACGAATGACAATGATAAGGAGAAGATTGAGCTTCTAACTAAAGAACTAAACACTCTCAAGTTAGCTCATGAAACTATCTTCGAAAATCATCGAGAACTTTTAAGGGCTCGTGAGAAGTTACGCTTTGAAAAGCTCAATCTTGAGCAATAGCATGAGTTCTTAAAAGCAATCAATGATCATCTTCGTAAGAAAAGTTCTTCTTACATTGCCAAGAGTTTACTCCTATCTACTTACATGCCTCAAGTCAATTCTAGTAACAAGTACAAGAAAGATACTTCCTCTAGTAGTAACAATAATAATGTCAAATCCAATATTGTTGCTTCTAGTAGTTCTCTTGATTCCACTAATGATTCTCTTAGCCAAGTTACACTTGAGCAAGAAAATAGCTTATTTAAGGGAATTATAGAGAAAGGTGTTTACAAGAGCCTTGCCGGGAGTAAGCAATTCGAGGAAATTGTACGCAAGCAAGGAAGGCACCGGAAGAATCAAGGTGTTGGTTTTGAACGAAAGTTCAATTCCAATGGAGTTGAGTGGGAAGAAGATCAATACCCCAAGACGAAGTTTGTTCCTCAACAAGAGAAGTATGATCCTACTTCCTTCAAGGGAACACAAGCTCAAGATGATCTTCCACCACAAGACCATAAAGGCAAGGACAAGCTTCAAGAAGAGATTGATGCATTTGAAGAAGCACCCAAGGTCTCGGTCAAGTGGATTCCCAAGACTACGTCAAGTTCTACTTCATCAAGTACAACTACAACTCCAAGGATTCCCATCAAGATGATGTGGGTCCCGAAGAAGAAGAACTAGAGAGTTCCTGAGGGTGACTCCGCCAACATTCTTCACTCATATTATTATGGCAAGGACAAGTGCAATCAACCTCCACATCTTGCACTAGTTCAAGGAGTCACAAACCCTCATGTTGGTAAGGCAAGGAACCAGGTAACCTAATGTTTTCATGGACATTATCTTTTGTGTGCATCACTCTATGTCTATGGATATTCTTGTTTGTTCCTTGTGGGACTAACCCATGTACTCCCTCCGTCCGAAAATACTTGTCATTAAAATGGACAAAAAAAAGATGTATCTAGAACTAAAATACATCTAGATACATCTCCTTTTATTTATTTTGGTGACAAGTATTTCCGGACGGAGGGAGTAGGTATGTTGAAAGTGCAACTCACTCCAATGGATTGCTCCAAATGATCTGTATCAACATTGAGCATCCACATCTTCAACACCTACATGAAGTCATCATCGACAAAACCCAAGGTTAGTTCATCCCACTAAGGGGGGATCTCACATCTAGGGGGAGCTTAACTCTAAGACTTGAGTCAAAGCAACTCTAATGGTGTGAACACATCAATGCATTATGTAAAAGTGGTAACCCCACTTGGGCTTAAACGATGAGTATGACCTATGATCAAATGTTTATCATTTGACTCCTAAGTCAATATACTCATATATAGATGACCTAGTCATCGCCAATTTTTTGATAGATGCTAGAATTGGTTGTGCATGCTTTGCCACATATTTCATTTGTCATCTTATTGTGTGAGCATGTTGGTGCATATTTTACTCATTCAAGAACATCCACTTGTTGTTTTGATTGTTTGGTTCTTCCTTCTTTTGCCCAAGTGGATGGACAAGAATGCCTAAGAACTTTCTCTAGCTATCTATGCTTTTCTCGTCTCAAACTCTATTCATGCTACATCACAAAATTTGATCAAGTCATATTCGAACCACTCTGTGTGAGGAGCACTCGGAGTCCCCGATTTGTCATAGACTTAAACTTCCAAAACTTCTTTGTGATTCTCGGTCTGACCGATTCCTTCATTTCGGTCCAACCGAGATCACTAAGTCGATCTAGGTTTTCAATCTCGGTGCAACCAATTTGAACTTTTCGGTCACACCAAGTTGCTGTAACTGAACACAGTTATGCATCTCGGTGCCACCGAGTTGTTCCACTCGGTCACACCGACAGGGTCGGGCTATATATAGTCACGGGCAAAATTTGGAAATTTCTCCGAACCCCTTCGCCCGCGCAATAGCTCGCTCTGCCTCCAAGGTCTCCGGATCGTCTCCTCATCGCCAACCGCCTCCTGTCGCTGGTCTCCGCCGTCGTCAACAGAATTCAACCCCGCCGTTGCCGCCGTAGCGAGTTCATCGCCAAGCTAGGGTATGGACTCGATCACTGTGCTTTCCTCGTCCGATTCCTAGCACATTGTGTTCTTGGTGATTCTTGCCACGATTGAAACACTCTGATCCAGACAATGCAATCCATAGATTAGATGAGATTTGAAAATTTAGGGTTAGGTTTCCGCTGAAACCATCTCGGACCCACCGAGTTGAAAAACTCGGTCCCACCAATTTGGCTTATGCCATTGCACTAGTAACTCTCGGTCTGACCGAGAATTGCTAATCGGCGCGACCGATTTTAGGACTTTGTGAAACCCTAGCAGTCTCGGTGCCACCGAACTGTGACTCGGTCCAACCGAGTTCATCAGTTTAGGTTCCAAAACTGCTTCGGTATCACCAAGTTTGAAAATCGGTTGATCCGAAATGCTTTCTGTGGAAAACTGAAACTAAATTTTTGAATCGTTCTTTTGCAAAAATCTCTGCATTTTGTGATGCTCATCCACTCCATCTCATCTATAACTCTTCACGGGGTCAGCAGTCAGAATTTGCAGCATGTCAGACCAGAGTGACAGTCAGAACATGTCAGAAGGGCAGATGCAAATGAGTGAGGGCACTAGTCCCTCCAGCACTTCAGATGAAGGCAGCAGGAGCACTCCTAGCAACCTGCCTAAGGCTGCTACCAGGCAAAGGAATAAGAGAACTTCAGACTCTGAAGATGAGGATTATAGAGCTGAAGAGGATGAAGCTACTTCCAAGAAGGTAGTGCACAAGAAGGTGCTTAGTTCAACTGCAGTAAAGCCAGGCATGAAGATCAAAAGGCCTGCAGGGAGACAACCAATGTCCAAAGCCAGAGCTTCAACTCAACTGCCTGAAAATCCTGATCCCAAAGAGCCAGCTGCAGAAGGAGAAGGCAAGGAAGGAGAAGGCTGCCAAGATGCCAACTCAAGAGGAGGCATCTGAGTATTTCTTGAAGAACAAGCAGGAGCAGCTTGGTTACTTGATAGCATCAACACTGAGGATTGAGAAAGGGTTGGCCACCTTAACTCAGAATCAGAAAAGCTTGGAAAGAATCATGGAACAAAAATTCTATGATCTTGATGTCAAGGTAACTGAGATTCAGTCAGTTGTGGAGCAGCTACAGGATGACATGCAGGAGAGGAAGGGCAAAACTACCACTAATGTATTTGCCAGAGCGCCTAGAGCTCAGAGGTCAGCAGCCTCTGTTGGAAAGGCAGTGCCTAGGAGGCGCTTAGGCACGCCTAGGCGCTAGGCAATGGCCAAACGCCTCGCCTAGGGCATAAATGGAGGTCTAGGCAGGGCAAGCAATGAATTGCCTACCCAAGTAAGAAATCATGCCACATACTGCATTGATATGTGAAACTGGTTATATTTCAATGGCAGTAGACGACAATTAACTTATTTATATGCCATAAACTAATATCGACACCCATATAATAATCACAAATACACTTCGAGTAAAAACTATATTACCGCCTAGGCCGTGCCTAGGGCACTTAGGCACCGCCTAGGCACTAGGCGAAGGCCAACCGCCTCGCTTACGCCTACTGCTTTTTCCAACCCAGCAGTGCCAGTGACAGACACTAGAGCAACATCATCTGCACCAGCTACAGCTCCAGTGCAACCAGCTCCAGCACCAACTCCTCCAGCTCCCTCTACATCAACTGAAGCCTTCGTCCAAGGAGCCATCTCCAAACCACCAACTGAAGATCAAGCCTGAGAGTCGATCTAGCACTATGCATTTTCTATGAACTTTTTGGTAACTTGTTGCCAAAGGGGGAGAAAAATGTATAGATCATAGGCTTCGAGAGAGAGAGAGTGTTGCTTTTGTTCTCTCTTGCTTTTGGTGGTTTTTAAACTTGTTTGTTTTTTATTGCTTGAGATACTATGCTATTCTTGTGAGACATTGATGATCATGTGTTTGATCATAAGCTACACTTATGCATGTTTGATGTTATTATCCTATCTATCCTATGTGATCATTCACTTTGCTTGGTGACGAGTGCATGTATTCAATCTTTATCATTTTGAGCGCTCCACCAAGATGTATGTGACATGGAAGAGTAACCCATAAGCCTAATTCCTTGTGCATTTGCAGTCCAAAGCAAATCTTAAACTATGCACAAATTTAGGGGGAGATCTTGCTTATCACATACTTCTCAAAGCGACGATGTTTTTAAATCTTATTATCATTTGTCGAAGCTTTGATCTATATGTTGTCACAATTACCAAAAAGGGGGAGATTGAAAGTGCAACTATCCCTAGGTGGTTTTGGTAATTCATAACAACATATAGCTCATTGAGCTAATGCTATTCCAAGACTAATATTTCAGGAAAGCTCAATGAATGGCATGGCATGGATGATGAAAGTGGATCCCTCAAAATACTAAGGACAAAGGATTGGCTCAAGCTCAATAGCTCAAGACTCTTCATTTTATATTTTAGTGATCCAAGATCACATTGAGTCTATAGGAAAAGCCAATACTATCAAGGAGGGATGAGGTGTTGCTTAATGAGCCTCTTGCTTCATGTGCTTAGTGATATGCTCCAAAACCCTCAGCTACTTTCTCACATCCACAAATGACCTAAACCCAAAGCCAAAATCGGTCACACTGATTCTTCCTATCCGGCGCCACCGATTTCAAATGTCATAGCCACTACCACAAACCCTAGGCAAATCGGTTCTACCAATAGGGATCTCGGTCTCACCGAGATGGGATTGTAATCTCTCTGTTTCCCTTCGTAACGTTTCGGTCAAACCGAAGTGAGCGATCGGTCCCACCGAGATTGCAATGTAAACTCTCTGTTTCCCTTTTGTAACATTTCGGTCTCACCGAAAAGAGCAAATCGGTCCCACCGAGTTTACCTGACCAACTCTCTGGAAAGCTAATTACCAAAATCGGTCCCACCGAGTTTGTGTAATCGGTCTTACCAAGATTATGTTATGCCCTAAACCTAACCGAATCGGTCTCACCGAGTTGCATGTCAGTCCCATCGAAAATCACTAACGGTCACTAGGTTTACTAAATCGGTCCGACCGAGTCTGTTGAATCGGTCGCACCGAGTTTGGTAAATTGTGTGTAACGGTTAGATTTTGTGTGGAGGCTATATATACCCCTCCACCTCCTCTTCATTCGTGGAGAGAGCCATCAGACTAAACCTACACTTCCAACTTACCATTTTTGAGAGAGAACCACCTACTCATGTGTTGAAGCCAAGATATTCCATTCCTACCATATGAATCTTGATCTCTAGCCTTCCCCAAGTTGCTTTCCACTCAAATCTTCTTTCCACCAGATCCAAATCCTATGAGAGAGAGTTGAGTGTTGGGGAGACTATCATTTGAAGCACAAGAGCAAGGAGTTCATCATCAACGCACCATTTGTTACTTCTTGGAGAGTGGTGTCTCCTAGATTGGCTAGGTGTCACTTGGGAGCCTCCAACAAAGATTGTGGAGTTGAACCAAGGAGTTTGTAAGGGCAAGGAGATCGCCTACTTCGTGGAGATCTACCGCAAGTGAGGCAAGTCCTTCGTGGGCGACGGCCATGGTGGGATAGACACACCACCTATCGGAACCACGCCAAAAACATCCGTGTCTCCAACTGCGTTTGAATCCTCCAAACCCTTCCCTTTACCTTCTTGCAAGTTGCATGCTTTAATTTCCGCTGCCTATATACTCTTTGCATGCTTGCTTGAATTGTGTGATGATTGCTTGACTTGTCCTAAGATAACTAAAATCTGCCAAACTCTAAAATTGGGAAAAGGTTAAGTTTTTAATTGGTCAAGTAGTCTAGTC
>NC_041393.1:564790546-564814545 GCF_002162155.2 Triticum dicoccoides | reverse complement strand
ATCATCGCAAACATTTTGCACATTTTAGACGGTTCTCTTACACTACCGTTTGCGATTATTGCATCGCACACAGTTTCTCGAAGGGTCTCTGATCGTAGTGTCGCGTTAGCAACATCCTGCAGTAGTGGCACGTATGACCTCATGGGGACCCCGGTTCCGCCGTGTCGGGTGGAAGACCGACTCCATCACTTTCTTGAGGTCTATGATGAGATTCGAGATGCCAATACACACGAAGATCCTCAAAAAGATGTGATGGAGGAGTGGTGGGCATGGCATGGGCGATAACAAGCCTAGTTTGCATTTCTATGTTTGTTTTATTTATGCTAAACTTTGTTGTTGAGCTTCATGAACAATTTATGTTGTGGATTTGATGAACTATGTAATAATTTCCTGAACTATACAACAATTTATAGTTTGTTTGAAATCCATTTAAGATGCATTTGCCATTATTTGTGGGCAATATGTATATGCAAATTGGGGTTTGGCTACAGCCGGCTGCCGTGCGGCTGCCCTATTTTAGGGCTGCTGTTGGAGAGGGCCACTTCTCGTCTAAAAAAACACCTCGTGTGTCTAATTTTTTTTCTCCGCCAACTTTTTGTGCCCTAAAATAGGACAGTTGTTGAAGATGCTCTTTTTTTATATATCAAAAGACTTTATTCATCAAATAATGGAAAGATCGTTTACAACGGAAGATGAAATAAAGTCAGGGATAGCATTCCAAACACAAGGGGTACTAGAGTTAAAAGCAGATTTTGCTATAGCATTCGTCACCTCATTGGCCTCTCTAAAACAATGTAAGAAATCAACTTGGCCAAATTCCTTCATCATCTCAGCTTTCATAGCATCAACAGCAAAAGAGCTATCAGATTCAATTATCAGCTTGCTACAGCCAATCCTCGCCACCAAATAGAAGCCATTTCTGATCGCAGTCATTTCCGTTGAGTTTACATTAGGAAGGTGAGGCATGAGCCATGAGGCAGCCGCAATAAAATTGCCATTCTCATCTCGGGCCACTGCGACAGAAGCTCCTGACAATGTTTCAGCGACGAATGAACCATCAACAATTATTTTTAACTAATCCTTTGGATGGCTGCTTCCATCTGATCCAGTTTACACTATGGAGACTTTGAATTGGCAGCTCGCATAAAATTTGTCAACAGAACTATCATCTCCATCAAAGTACTGTTGAAGATGCTCTTAGCAACATTGTTGTACTGTGCTGACAGCAAACTAACTTGCTAACTAACCAGGGTTGGTAAATTATGAACAACAGACTGCTGCGATATCAAGATTGTTTGTCCATGGACACTTCATTGTTTGGCCCTGCTCTTCCACCCCTTAGTGCAGGAGATCTACAAACTAGAATACACACATAATGTTTATATTTAAAATATAAGATAAAACAAAGGGGCAAATCCAACTATTATCGGTAATGATTCTCTACAAACTAGATTGTCAATGTTGAGCACCCAACATGTTCAGCACACAATTAATATCATAACTAGAATGAACATTAGCTATAAACTCACCATGTAATTAGTATGCGAACCAACCTGTGGTTGAATGATTAGAGGGACTGTGGTATCCCCAGCCCACCAGGGTTCAAATCCTGGTGCTCACATTTATTTCTGGATTTATTTCAGGATTTCCAGCGATGCGCATTCAGTGGGAGGAGATGTTCCCGTCGACGACGAGGCGCCTACGGTGACTTCGTAAATCTCAAGATGATATGCCGGCTCAGTCTTTCGGAGGTGCTCATAGGGGTAGGGTGTGCGTGTGTGCGTTCATAGGGGTGAGTGTATGCGCGTGTATATGAGCGCTTGTGTCTGTACTAATGTTCCAGAAAAAACATGTAATTAGTATCTTACCAAATACCAACACGCATTGCTCATATACAGTTTTTTTTTTTTTTTGAAATTTGCTCATATACAGTCACTAGTACGTTAGTAAAAAAAAGTCAAAGATAGTGTTCGGTTCGCTGGCCATGTGATGCCTTCGGAGTTGATAAATCTTCAACAACCCAACACCAGTGGTGTTTCGCTCTCTCACGAGCAGTGCTATACGGACAATAGCTTTCATTCCAATTTTTGTACGACGGATCAAATCATCAACTATATCGCATCATTTTGCATATAAGCACCCTTCAAGCCGGCACCGTACAAAATTCGTACGTGCACTGTGTGTGCAGACTAGTTTCACTCACACAACCAAGTACAGCTGCGCAGGTCTGAAAATACTCCCCGCAAAGTTAATTTTGCAATCACTGTAATGAGCGTGGTTATCCATATAGAAGCAGACCAAAGAAGTTAAACAGATGAAAGTAAGCAAGAGCGCATTACAGAAATGGCGACATCTCTTAAACCCTAAGGCTTGTTTCATACAGAAGCTAACAGAGCCCAAGCTATTGTTGCATAGAGAAGATTTGTGTCACTGGAGGACAAAAGAACCTCCACTTACAAGTGACCGCATAGCATTTCAGGAAGCACACATGCGATTCCAATATGCAAGGCATGTCTGAAGAACAGGAATTTCGCAAGGATTCGTTCCCCACAGGCCACAGGAACACAAAAAGTTCCAAATGTTTCAAACGTCTACAAGATACAATAACACATACAACAAAATGCACACCAATTTCCCCCAGGATGACGCAACTCAAGTCACACAGTGAAATTATTATCGCATTGCAGAGCAGCTGATAGTGATCCAGAGATAGCAGCTGAATCTACCTGATGGAATACTCACTGTGGACCCTAGTGACCTTCAGAACTCTGTGGGAACAAAATTCTACATATCTATCTAATGCAACCACAGAAACAGCCATGCTGATATCTTCTGTGGAGATGCGAATGTTGTTAACCGCCACTACTCACTTTCTTCAACGACGGCGATGACTATTACGCCAATCAGAATCTGAATACTCAGAAGCACTTTGATCAGAGCAGCGCGATTTTCCCTTCGGTTTCCTTGAATGTCTATCACTTTCACGTGTACTCAAGTCAGTATAGTGTCGCTTCTCATTCGATCTCCGTGAAGGCCGATCGGAATCGGAATACTCAGAAGCACTTGGATCAGAGTAGCGTGATTTTTCTCTTGGTTTCCTTGAATGTCTATCGCTTTCACGTGCGCTTGAATCAGTATAGTGCCACTTCTCATCCGATTTCCGTGCAGACCTATTGCTCACGGGAAAATCTTGCATTTTGTGATGTCTCTTTTCCCTGGATCTCCTTGAATGCCGCTTGCTTTCGGAAGAACTCGAATCACTGTGGGATTGCTTGTCCTGCCATCGTGTTGGATGCTGCTGCTCACTCTCAGAATTACTTGAGTCACTGTAGGGTTGCTTCTCCCTCGATCGCCTCAAAGGCCTCTTGCTTATTGTATATCCTTTATCTCTGGAGGAGGAAACTGGGGCAATTTCCATCTCCTCTTTCTTCTTTTTCTTCCTGTGCTCCCTCTTTGGATGCCTTCTTGTGTCAACTTCAACTTCTGATTCAGAAGAGGACTCTAGCAGGTGTTTCTTCCTGTGCCTGTGCTTTGACTTCTGCTTGGCTTTTCCTTTCCCAGCTTCCTCCTCAGAATCAGAATACGAGGATGGGTCAGAACAATATTTTTTCTTTCTCTTGCTTCCTGACGCCCTGTTGCTTTTCTCAGGTTCCGAATCTGAGAATGAATGATGACTGCTACGATGTCTTCCAGATTCTACATGAGCAGCAGGCTCAGACTGCCTGCGCCTGCTTTTACTCTTGGAGCGTTTCTTTGATTTACTCGTGGAGAAGTTGGTAAGGAGAGCCGGAATGTCAATATCGCCGAGAAATCCTAAAATATAAAATGTAATGCAAGACAACATACTTGTGTAAATTTAGCTAACAGTAAAAAATTCTTGATATGAGAGTGACAATGTAGTTTTATCCATGCTTCAGAAGTTATACCTCCATATTCATCAAATATCTCTTCTGCTACAATCTGCTGATTAGGATCATCAGGGTTATATCCACCTCGAGGAGGGCTCATGCCAGGCTTTTGCTTAAGCTCCCACTTCAAAGGCTGACAGAGAATTCCTCACATTAAAACTGAATTTTTAAACAAAGTACAACGAGAGAAGAAAGATGTGTAAGCCTTTTGTGGTTTATTCGAAGGACGTATATGTGCATTCAGATCACAATCTGGCGATAGTTATATATTATCAAAGGATAACAAACCTAGGCTAGCACATAAATTACAAGAAGGCTACAGCAAAACATGAATTTTCAGTAGACTATTACCAGAGACAAAATCCTATGCAGTTATGGACCGAGGGAAAAGGTTGGATCAGGTATAAAACCAGTAGATATAGCTCACTATTTGCAAGTCACTGTCATAGAGTCGTTATTTTGATGTAAACTGCAAATGAAGTACACTTCCAACAGAAAATCTAACCTCACTCGAATCAGTCTGTGCCTTTATTGCTGTAAGTGGATCGTCCCTTTTCAATCGGCTCTCCTCATTCGGCATGATAATATCCTTCATGGGACATTCCCGGTCACCACTCTGATGGCCGAAGTTTCCACATCTTAAACATCTAACATTACGAACTTCGACTCCAAATGGTTTAGGTCTAGCAGGAGCACCTGTGTCCAATCTGCGAATAAGGGCAAAACATGTATCAAATCTTTATAGGTGACCTGGCAGTAACCTTAGGAGAGCATAGAAAAATGAAGCGAAACAGAGAACACGTACAGGAATGACAAAGGGGAAAAAACTAATATAAAATAAA
The DNA here is from genome assembly GCF_002162155.2 of Triticum dicoccoides. Classification (NCBI taxonomy): domain Eukaryota; kingdom Viridiplantae; phylum Streptophyta; class Magnoliopsida; order Poales; family Poaceae; genus Triticum; species Triticum dicoccoides. Next base: position 564,809,795 of record NC_041393.1, on the reverse strand, counting down.
TCTCTTGTCTATTGGCAGTTTATGAGAGTAGGAATGGAATGAATTCAGCGTTTCATGTCACCTTGTTGATCATATTCAAAGTATCATCATAAAACAAAGAGACAATTACCTTGGAGCATTTTTCAGAACTTCAAATTCTTGCTCTGTTGGCAATGAACGGCCAAACACATCTTTCGGCCTACTCTTTTTCTTCTCTGGGCCATCATCAGGCCTGCAGCAAACATAAAATACAATGAACTAAGAATAACAGCACACCTACTAGACCAGAGCAGTAACATAAGTAAGTTCCAAATATGTCTTGGAACAAAGGCATCTGTGTCAGAACAAGATTTTTAAATACTATATTTTAACTTGGGAAAGAAATAAGATTAGTGACATTACATTGAAGAGGTATTTGCAGCTACAGCATCTTCGGCGGCATCGCCTTGATCCAGCTTCTTCTTCTCATCTTGAATTTCAGCAGCCTTTGCACTCTCTGGATTGTATCCAGGTGGGCGGACGTACATGAAACTCACAGCTTTCATTATCTCCATCTGAAGTTGTAAAGCAAATTGAAGATTGATGAGACCGGTTTTCCATGGGTGATAACAGTTGAATGCGATGTTGAAATATTGGCTGTTTATTACAGAGTATAAACACCTAAAGATTCCATGCAACTCTTGGAAGCAACCAGAGTTGGCAGCTACCAAAGTACTGGTTAGATTGAGTGTCCTTAGTCTAAGTGCACAGAATCATGACAAACAAGTGTCTTTCCTCATCTTGTTTAACCTATAGTTTGTATACTAGGCAATATATTTAACAACCCAACTTCAGACAGGACAAGAGCAGGGCTGCACAGTCGCTGGTTTACTGGCATGGTGCAATGAATCTGCAGGAAGCAGCTGATATTGGCCTATGGGTGGTGAGAAGAATTCGATTATTCACGCTGTTGTGAAAAGCTAGCTGGAATTTTTACAATTTCAAGTATACATCGCTAATATGTTTAGCCGTAAAATTGGGGAGTTCTCGGCTGAGTATCATGACTATCAAATAACAGAAAATGATGATACTTTGTGACCTACTGCAGACGAAATTAAGAAAAGGACTGGTTAATTACAAAGGTTCATCTTTTAGTTAATGTGAAGCGGATATCAAAATTAATGTAAGGCAAAAATCCTCGTTCCTTCAGTAGCACTCCAACTTCAGTCATTCATGGGAATTGGGATAATGACAAAAATAAAGCATCGCCATAGAGAAAGCTTGTGGGGGATGATCCACCATTGTTAGTGGACAAAATGTGTAAGAACAATAGTTTGTCAATATTCTCTTTCCAGTAAATCCCTAGCTTAGGGTATTAACCGATAACAAATACCAGCATCACGACACAATTAACCACAGGAATGCCTAAAACGAAATGACCAAAACAATGTAACAGTTCATTCCCTCTACCCTAAGGTGATCACAATAGTTCAAGCTAATCCATGACCAGTTGACGCATGTCGCGTGGATAAAAAGTGTGACGAGAATTGTGACGAACAAGCGTATCTCCTCATTTCTTGTTTAACCTATAATTTATATACTTGGCAATATATTTAACAACTCAACTTTAGACAGGACAAGGGCAGGGCTGCACAGTCACTCGTTTACTCTTTGGCATGGTGAAAGGAATCTGAAGGACGCAGATGATATTGCCATCTGGCCCATGGATGGCACCTAGAAGTCGATGATTCACGCTGCTGTGAACATCACTAATATGTTCAGCCATAAAATTGGGGAGCTCTCGGAGGAGTATCAAGGCTATCAAATAATAGAAATGAGGAGACTCCGCAGCCTACTGCGGATGAAGTTAAGGAAGGGGCTAGTCAATTACAAAAGGTTCATAATTGTGGCGAGTGTGAAGCGGATATCAAAATTAATGTTAGGAAAAAAGCATCATTCCTTCAGTAACACTGAAACTTCAGCCATTCATTGGAACTGGGATAACGCCAAAAATAAAGCAATGTCTTAGAGAAAGCTTGTGGGGGACGATCCACCGTGTTGACGGAACAAAATGCACATGAACAATAGTTTGTCACTATTTTCAATAGCGCTCACTTTTTGGACCAGTAAAGCTCCAGTTTAGGCTATTTATCCGACAAAATACTGAAGCCAGATGAAATGCTGAAGCCAGATGACCAAAACAATGTAATCATTCATTCCATCCACCCTATGGCGATCACAATAGTTCAAGCTAGAGTGCCCATGAGCTGATAATAATAAAAGTCTAAAGTCTAAAAGAGGAGGACGGCGTATGTATGTATGTATGTTGGTGTGTATACCTTCTCCTTGTCCTTCTTGGAGAAGAGCGCGGTCTGGCGGAAGAACTCCTGCTCCTGCGCGAACTCGCGCTGCACCTCCTCGTCGCGGCGCGCGCGGTTGGTGTGGATCTGCTCGGCGATCCACTTGCGGCGCTGGTTCGGGTACGAGAGCGGGTGCCATGGCTTCTGGTTCAGGAACGAGTGGCTCCACGCCGTCCCCGACTTCTCCTTCAGCTCCACCTCCCCCGCCGGGATCTTCCGCCCGAGCCCCCCGCCGCCGCCGCTCCCCTCCACCCCCTCCTCCATCGCCGCCCCCTCCCCACAATCCGCTTCCCCTCTCTCTCTTCCCCTCGGAGCAATTCCCCCGTCGCCCGGCTACCGAAACGGTGGGTTTCCTGGGCTTCTTTTGCCGCCCGTGTCGTGTGTCCAGCCCGGCCCACAAAACCGCCTCCTTTTTGTTCGAGAGTCCAAACCTAGATCCGCTCCAAATAAATGGTGTACCGCACCGACCAGCGCCGCCGCTCCCTAGACAGCCGCAAGAATGGCGATCCCTTCCCCCGCGCGACTCCACCAACCCCTGACCTGCCGCCGGCCGGCGGCTCGCAGCAGCCTCCAATCCGCGGACAGGTCTACGGCGGCATGCCGGTGGCAGGGGCGCCTTCTGCCCGTGGCGGCTGCTCCGCTCCGCCTCCGCGCCGTGCGTGCCGCGGCCGCTGCGCGGCAGCCGTTCGACAACGGGTCCGGCGTCATTGAAGCAGAGGGGGAGGAGGAGGACGACGAGCATCCGCGCCTGAAGATCGCCATAGTGGGGTTCGGCAACTTCGGGCAGTTCCTGGCGCGGACGCTGGTGCGGCAGGGGCACACGGTGCTGGCGCACTCCCGCTCCGACCACTCGGCCGCCGCGGCCGACCTCGGCGCGTCCTTCTACGCCGACCCGCACGACCTCTGCGAGTGCCAGCCCGACGTGGTCCTCCTCGCCACCTCCATCCTCTCCACCGAGGCCGTGCTCCGCTCGCTCCCCGTCCACCGCTTCCGCCGCAACACGCTCTTCGCCGACGTGCTCTCCGTCAAGGAGTTCCCCAGGAAGCAGTTCCTCAGCCACCTGCCCGAGGACTTCGACATCATCTGCACGCACCCCATGTTCGGCCCGGAGTCGGCGCGCGACGGCTGGGCCGGCCTCCCGTTCGTGTTCGACAGGGTCCGCGTCGGCGACTGCCCCGCCCGCCGCGCGCGCGCCGAGGCGTTCCTGGGCGTGTTCGCGCGCGAGGGGTGCCGCATGGTGGAGATGCCCTGCGCGGAGCACGACGCGCACGCCGCCGAGACGCAGCTGGTGGCGCACACCGTGGGGCGGATGCTGGCCACGCTCGGGCTCCGCCCCACGCCCATTGACACCAAGGGGTATGAGACGCTGCTCCGGCTCGTGGACAACACCTGCAGCGACAGCTTCGACCTCTACAACGGCCTCTTCATGTACAACAAGAACTCGACGGAGCTGCTCCACCGGCTGGAGGCGGCCCTGGACACCGTCAAGAGGAGGCTCTTCCACAACCTGCACGACGTGCTCCGGAAGCAGCTCTTCGAGGGCTCGCCGCCGCTCAACAGGGACGGCCCGCCGAGCCCGGACTCCTCGTCCACCGCCGAGTCCTTGTCTAATGACCGGCCGTGATCCGGACGCCGACGACTCGTCGTCGTCGTAGGGATAATAATGAATCGCTCTTTATGTCGCTGACATCGATCTGCCGTGGACTCGTGGTCCCTTCCATCCAAAGGCACGAATTCACGACGAATCGTGTCGAGCAGCCGAGTAGGGGCAGGTACTAGTGGGTGAACTTGTGCTAGAAGGGCAATGAACTTTTAAACGTTTGTGTGATACTTTTATATTGTCAGCATTGTGTAGATGAGCTTATATCCTCTCTCTTTTTTTAGAACCGCCATCAAGGCCTTTTTATTCATTTTGGTGGAATACTTCTGATTGCAAAATGTCAATCAGAAAACCAGGCGGTACATCAAAAATTACATGAAAAGAGTCTATCAGAAGAGCATGGGCAGTCTCATTGGCATTCCGCCCAGCCCAACGTAAATCAAACCCCTGGAAATTCGGGAGATAGATATGATCTCCAACCGAGCGACCATCGCTTCTACTCCACGCGAGTGCCGCTTCCTGACAGTCCGTTTCAATCACAACTTGGTTATAGCCTTGTTCACTTGCTAGTAGTAGTATCATAGCATCCCGACATGCTGATAGCTCGATTGCCAACGGAATCAAGCACCCCTTGGTATTTGTTACACCTGACCTGCTCATCTTGCACAACTATTCCCGTTCCAGAACGTTGCAGCACCTGATCAACCGCCCCGTCAGAATTCAGCTTCATCCAACCATGCTCCGGCACCTCCCAAGTGTGCCTCTGAACTGGTCTCTCCACTCCTGGTTTTGGAAAATCAAGACTTTGGACATGATCCCTGATGATCTCCATCAATCTGTGAGGCTGGAACTGAACCTCATTATGGGTAAACTTGTTACGACTGGTCCAAATCGCCCACATCACTGAGATTATGATTGTTGCATCCTCCTTCATTACAGTGTGATCCAGGATGCAACCTTGGCAAATTTACCTGGAAGAAATCCTTCGCTTTCCGCCAGAACAAAAGTGCATGATCGCACTGTACCAACGCGTGAAAAAGCGTTTCCTCGTCAATACCGCACATAGGACATATTGCGTCGTCTCTGATGTTTCTACGTATGGGACAACAATTTTGAGCACTCGCCACCAAAACACCCTAACCTTGGGTTGGACCGACAACTTCCATAGTGCCTTCCAGTGATCTTCCCCATGCGTTGAGGTACTTGGCGTAGCTGAGCTTGCCATTTTCAGCTCAAGCAGTCCCTTGTCCTGACCTTACTGTGAATATGCGTGCAGTGTGGTAGCACGTTTTGGTGTGTGCGCGTGTATGCTGTAATGGCTCGTTGGTAATCCATGTCCCCGGATCACCATTTTCTGTACACCCTTCTTGAGGTAGACTCATACAAATCTCTCACATAACGAGATACCCTAATCTCACCGTTTCAAGGAGACAACACAAATTTACATCAGAGCTCCGTCGGCAACATCTAGACAAAGGAAGGGATTGGAGTTCGGAAGACAAACTCGAAGAAGAACCGTCGTCATTCGACAGAGCGCCAAGGCACCGGGATTCCCCTCCCCCCACAGAACGCCGGAGCGGCAAGCAGAGGGGAGGCGTATTCAGGGACTTGCTGGTGAAGTCTGGAGTGGAGAGTTTTCCCTAGCCGTCTAGGGTTAGGGAGACGAGAGGACATTGCAGAAATTCCAAACTACTTGTAGGTATTTGTTGGGTCAACACATGAAAATAACAAACTTATGTAGATTTTATTGCACACTGTGTAGTCTTTTCCTTCCTTGTATTTTATGGCATTTTTTGGAGTTATCTTTTGACCAGCTAATCTATTTTAACATTTTTGCCTGTTTGCATAGCAAATTTTATGAAGTAGGGTGCTCAGTCATGATGGGGGCAAACCGAGGTAGTAATCAACAACAAATACTTGAAACTATGAGTTTGATATAAGCCATGGTAGTTGCGGACCCAACCCCGAGGGGGCGTGGGGGCCCGTCACCCTGGCCCTCTGGATACAAAGGGCCCCCCAACCTAGGTATTGCTCTGTATTTGGCCTGGGGCCTGCCTAAAGAACCAATAGTGAATCATGATCGTCCCTTGCATTAAAAAAGAAGATCACACCCTTGCACTGCACTACTTAGGATGTGTTTGGTTCGGGAACAAAGTGAATGAAATGCTAAGGTTCCATTCCATTAGAATGGGTTGGTTCCGTGTTTGGTAGGGGCAATTAGGTAAAATGGAATGGTTCTATTTCGTGTTTGGAAGGAGAGACGAAATGGTGAGATTACCTCTCACACATACAGATTTATATATCTTTAACACACGTTAAGGTAGCAAAATATATCACCAAATATCTATCGGTTGAACCAATATTTTTGTGGAAATTGAACTACTGTTGGCAGTGGTACTCTGCCATGCAACAAACAAATTCACAGATGCGCAGAAGAAGAAAAACAAATTCACAACAAACATGATGGATTGGAGTGCTAAATCAAAATTTTCATCTGTAGATAACCAGAAAGAGTTAACTGCAATATTGGGATTGACTGTTGCACAACACTATACAGAACACAAATGAATCATCTTTACGAAACTGATACTCCATAAGACGACTTTTCACCCGTCAGTTGTGGTTGGGCAGAGCTTGACGCAGCCGGTAGCCGCTGATTGATGCCGCCGCCAGAGTAGTAACTTGGTCAGGCTCCATGCAATGATGCAAGCATGCATATATACAGATACAATGCCTGCTCTAGACTGTGAAATCTGAATGTCAGAGGCAAATACTCCTACTTAATACTATGTAAAATGAGGTGCGCCATTTGTATTTTTAATTTCACCGATTTTCTTGGTTTATAGCCAAAAACCCAGTTTTGTATCGTTTCTAAATCCTATACCACCATATATCAAAACTAACTGAAAATTCAGGCTCGGTTTGGTTCTCTCATCTAGCCTTTTCGGTTCGTAAATCCACGTACTCCCCACACATACCCTCCTGGAACAGCATCAATTATACATGGAAATTGTGGCAACAACCACGACCGATACAATGCTCCCCTTTACAATCATCCTTGCACGCATTGATCATCGCACAGTAATTTCCTTGGACTAGTATCCGATAGACCAAAGGCAAAGATACGCGGAGAGTTAATGCTTATAGTACATAAATTGAACATAATTTCTGGATGATATAGAAAAGAGACATATTCATGGTAGGCATGTTAATAATTCACGACTCTGGTACATCGTTTCTAAATATACATAAGAGGTCTCGTTGGTTCAGTTTAAACTGGCAAAACATCTTATATTTAGGAACGAAGGTAGTACATATTGCATTGCCACGATATAATCTTTGTTATTCCATGAGATGGACATGCCAGCCTATCTTAGCTATACATGCAGTAGGTGAAGTTGCACCCCTCGCTGCTGCAGTAGGCGGTCCAAGAACAACTGACCGCGGGTTTATGGCACCCTATCTGAGCGTACGCTACGCGGCTGCTGAAGTAACAACCCGGGCGATCGCACTTGTTGCCCATCGGATCGATGACTTGGCTCGTACAATCAGACCTCGCCTCAGCTGCAGCAAAGAAGAAGAGTAATAAAATTAGTGGGATAAACAGACATCATCAGTGGATCACAGTTTGATTTGAGCAAAGAAGAAGAAGAAGAAGAAGACCAGATTTTAACATGTAGCTGCATGCATGATCAAGTCAGTTAGTTTGCGAAACGAGGTGCGTGCGTACCTGATGCCAGCGGTGGTACGAGGAGGAGGAGGAGGAGGAAGGCGAGAGGCAGGAGCAGCGTCAGGGCTTTTGGCCTCATCGTCTTTGGCTGGCTGGCTGGCTAGATGGAGTCCCTTGTTGTTGTCTGTTGACGGTTGGAGGAAGTGAATTGTGAAGGAGAAGCAATGGCGAGCCTTTTATGGAGGAGGTGGTGCCAATGCTCCTTTACGTGGCTCGGAACTCAGACACCGATCGAGAGAGACCACCTTGTGATATTCCTAGCAGCAGAACCCAACTGGCACCAGCTGAGAACGCAGACACGCATGGGCAGGTCTGGCGTTGTGGAGCGCACTGTGCACGTACTACACCCTCGTTACCATCGGTTCCTTTCCGCTCCATCAACTTGGGTGTTCCTTTGCACGCAGTATTGATCGGTAGATATCGGGGTTGCTTTGCTTCTGCTTTTACTCGCAGACTTCACTAGTGACTACTCTCTCCGTCCTTTGAAAAGTGTACTTCCAACTTTATTGGAGGGTCAAACTATTTTAAAGTTTGACCGAGTTTGTGCAAAAATATATTAATATTTGTGAAATCAAATAGGTATATGATGAAAGTATATTTTATCACGAATCTAATGCTACTAATTTGATGGCATAAATGTTGATGTATTATTATATAAACACGGTTAAATATATAAAAAAGTTTAACTTTTCAAAAAAGTTGGAAGTACACTATTTAAAGGACGGAGGAAGTACTTATACACGGAAACGGACTGACGGCTCGCGTCGATCGTTGCCGCTGAAGAGAAAACAGAGCTACTTATACACGGAAAGGGGCTGCCTCGATCGCTTGCTTGCTGCAAGAGACCGCTTTAGCTGTAAAAGTGCAACGCTGGCTCAGACAAGCACTAGCATGCACTAGCTAGCTAGTGGTGCCACGGGAATATACGTGGTACAGTATAATGCAACAGAGGGCCGGGGGTACAAACAGAGTGGTTGGACTTGGACGGAACGGACTGTTCATATCAGTATCACCACACGATTCCACACGGGAATTTGATGGAGATAATTGCACGTATCATCCCGGAACTTGCCGGTTCGGTCCAACTCGGTCCTGAAAGTTGAGTATGGATTCAATACGGTCCTGATTCTTGAAAATACGTCCACACTACAGTCCTGGAACTTGGGCAGCCAGTCCTGGCTCTACACTTGCCGTATGTACCACGTATCAGCCCGCATGCCACGTCATCGCTGGTCCCGCCCTTCAGCTCCCAAGTGTAGAGCCAGGACTGGCTGCCCAAGTTCTAGGACCGTAGTGTGGACGTATTTTCAAAAATCAGGACCGTATTGAATCGATACTCAACTTCCAGGACCGAGTTAGACCGAGCCGGCAAGTTCCGGGATGATACGTGCAATTATCTCGAATTTGATGTGTTGATATCGATACGGGGAACTGTGCGCTGTGAAGGAGAAGGACAGGCAAAGACGACGTGGCGTCTGTGTCCATCGTGCTCCTACTGTGGTACTTTTAGTTTGCAACAAATTATAATCACTACAAGTACTAAGCTCCCAGGAAATGAGAGCGTGAGGTGAGTTGGGGCTGTGTAGGCGGTAAGGTTTTTTTTTGAGAAATGTGTAGGCGGTAAGTGGGCCCGATTTTGGATATGTCGGTTCTAAATGGGCTTGTTAAGGTGAGGTGGCGTGTGTTGGAATAAGCCACGGCGTCTGATGCGGTCGGGCTCGTCGGACGTGTCGGGTGCGTCCGAGACATGCGAGACGCACTGATGCGGTCGGGCTGGTCGGGCGCGTAGGATGCGTGCGGAACATGCGGGACGCAGCTTCGTGGTGAGCGTGCGGGTTGGTGACGCGTGAGTGTTCTTGCGTTTGTGTCCACCATGTAGGTCTAGTCCAGGTTGAGTCAGAGGCCGCTCGCAATCTGTTGGAGGCGGTCGCGGCATGTGCACGGCCGGAGCGTGCGAATCAAGCGGCAGAGTGTGGCGCCGCTCACAATCTGTTGGAGGCGGTCGTGTCGTGTGCACGGTCGGAGCGTGCGGATCAAGCGACAGAGTGTGGCTCGGAACGTGCACAAGTCAGTTAGCTGGACGGCTTGGTTCGCGGCCATTGAGAGATTGCTTGGCCATGCCCTTAGTTAGGCCTCCTTTGGCTCATAGGATAGGATTATCATAGGAATAGGAAATTTATAGAAAATGAGATGACATGTATCTCAAATCCTATAAGTAGGAATAGAAAAAGACACGTCATTTGGTTCACACCAAAGGAATTTTTTCATTGAGTCTAGACTCATTTTTATTTTCTTATGAAATATGAAGGATAGAAACCAATCCTATGTAGGAATAGGAATTTATTCCTATGAACCAAAGGGCTCTAAAGAAAAAACTCCTATAAGAATCATATCCTATAGAATTCCTATGAAATTCCTCCAAATCAAAAGAGGCCTTAATCTGTTAGCACATGCATAGAAGTGGATAGGTGATATGCATGCTGGCCAAGTCCGTGGCCATTGTGGAGTAGTTGCGCGAGTGGTGGACATGGGCTGCATGTAGGAGATTAGTTAGTACGTGACTTAGTGGCCGAGTGTGGCCGGGTTTACTGCGTGCGTTTGAGTCATTTGTACACGCTATTTAAATTCAACAGATGAATGGAAAGGAGGCCGTGAGGGCTGGAAAACAATGTAGCCACCGTGTGATCATCAAGGGAGCCTTTTGGCAAAGCTTGTGTGTTCTTCCTTGATGCACGTGTGTGTGTATGTGTGTGTGTGCGTTCCTGTGTTTCTCCTTGTATGAGGCAAGAGGTAGAAGAAGAGCGGCGCTTCGGAGGCGGCGCCAAAAATTGGCATCAGAGCTACCAGGTTCGAGGGGCGGCCATGGCGTGCGGCGGCGTCCGCGGCGAGCGCGGCGGACATGTGTGCGACAAGTCCGCGGTGATGCAGTGTGATGCCGTGCGCGTGATGAGCAGCGGCGGTCGCGGAGGACATGCGTGGTGGCGCAGGGGCCGCGGCGGCCGGCGCGACGACCGTGGAGGCGCAGTGGCGCGTGGCATGGAGATGCGGCGCGTCGGCGGAGGACGCAGCGGCGCGGTGCTACGTCATGAAGCGGCGTCCAGAAAGACTTGCGTTTGAGCGCGATGGCATCAACGGCGTTTGTCGCCGAGGAATGCCAGACGTGTCGCCGGTGGAGAAGAAGCTCGGCGTATGTCGCCAGAGACGTGATGGAGCACGGTGCGACCGACGTCAGTGCGCCAGGTCGGGTCTGTGGGCTGGGTCACGGTCGTGATGACGACATTGACATGAGCTACTCCGGCGATGGCGAGGCCGTGGCTTAGAGGGTGTGTGTTGGAATAAGCCACGGCGTCTGGTGCGGCCGGGCTCGTCGGACGCGTCGGGTGCACGCGGGACGTACGTGACGCACTGGTGCGGTCGGACTCGTCGGGCGCATCGGATGCGTACGGGACAGGCGGGACGCAGCTGTGGTGAGCGTGCGTGTTGGTGACACGTGAGTGTTCTCGCGTTCGTGTCCACCATGTAGGTCTAGTCCAGGTTGAGTCAGAGGCCGCTCACGATCTGTTGGAGGCGGTCGCGTCGGGTGCATGGCCGGAGCGTGCGGATGAAGCGGCAGAGTGTGGCTCGGAACATGCACAAGTCAGTTAGCTGGACGGCTTGGTTTGCGGCCGTTGAGAGATTGCTTGGCCAGTGCGTTTGGTTGTATTGCCCAGCTTGCCCATAGCTGAGCTAGCCTAGCTAGCTTAGCTCGGATGGGCTACCTTTGCCTTAGCTGCACGTTTGGTTCAATGCCGTTGCTGGTAAGGGCCAACAGCTAGTTGTTTGGTTGTGCCGCGGGCAAAGTAGCTCGTCTTCACAGTATCCAAATACATCTAGCTTATAACAAATGCATCAACAGTACAATATCGTTGAAAAATCAGTGAAACAGAGAAATGACTACGGGCAGATCAAGTTGTAAATAGTCATGCAAAAATTCAACGCAACTTTATGATTATAAATTTAACACACTTTGCGAACACACTGGCTGATAAAAAAAATCTGAGTAACAAGCTTATTTTCCAGGAATGAAAAACTGAATGACATCCTTACATGCAAGCATGAGCCATGGACATTATTTCCCTAGGAGACGACGCTGGAAGACATACAAAATAATCCTAAAAATTTACAGCAAAATGAATCACACGTCAGGAGCAACATGAACGTGTTCAAGAAAGTTATCACCGACCCAGCGCCGCACAAACTCTTGAATAGCAATCATCGGCCTCCCTTTCAACATGGACGCCACTTGTTCATTGGTGGCCAAAGATGTCTGTAGTGCAAGCCGGACGAAGAGAGGGTATTCTTACATGTCATCAATTATTTTGAATAAATTCTCATTCGGGTTGGTCACGTGTGTGAAACGCATAGTATCCGACATATCACGCAGAGACCGCGTAATGTCTTGAACTACACTCTCCTCACACTTCACCCTCTTACCTTTATCGCGTTTGCCACCTCTAGGACGCTTCGAAGATGAGCTTTCATTATTGGTGTCGTCAGGAAGACAACCTGAATCATATTGTGTTGCAGGATCAACATCGATATCAATCGCACTCTTCTCGGTATCACCAACAAAATCCTTGTCACGAGCATGAACACAGTCATAGGGTGTTTGAAGGACCGTGAACTCTCCGGTAGCATGCTTATCCTGAAATATGAACTCCATCTCATCAAAGTTGGCAATAGGCACATTGATATATTTTGCCCTTTTGTCTTTGTTCTGGAAGAGAGAAGGAAGCATGAAAATGTTAGTTATAAAAGACAAAACATAATACAAGATGGAAATATAGTTTCACAAAATTTAGAAGTAGTGCTCACATTCTTCATACGAACAACTTCAGTGTCATCATATAATATTATCTTGTTGACATCATCAAAATTGGCACCGCTTAAATTCTTCGCCTCTAGTATGATCTTCCACTGACCTTTCAGCTTATGGAACTTGTGATAAACTTGCCTTTGTGTGAACGCGGTGGTAAACTTAGTATTGATTTGTTTTGCACACTCCTCATGATGTGTCTCTTTGAAGACAAATTGTTTTCCCTCAGACTGAATCTTCTCTTTGTAGTAACGTAGCATTTCATCTACAACTTGGGGCTGCCACACCATGTTGTTACCTGCCATATCCCTGTGGCATCAATTAATTTTATAAGTCAAAGACAGAATAACACCTCTGAGATGCATATCGCATTGCACTCGTACCAAGGGAAATAAATCATGGTTACAAGTTGAAGAAAGAAAATGTACAAGTCGTTCTTCTAAGTGGTAATACAACTTAGAATCAACAAATCATACAGAAAGCTTGAAAAAAATTCAACCACGTCTAACATTATGCCTATTTCTCCACATATTGGCTGCCATGGTATCCCTATCTCTAAGCACCTCCCTTTGTTCCTCACGTAAATCCGGTTGGACATGGAGCTGATCTTGGATATTGCTCAAACCAGTTCTGCTCACTGTAGACTAGTTCATCAGGACCCCCGTTTAGTAATTTCCAGTTGTGAAGGATACAACATGCTATGACGACTCGTACTTGTGAAGGAAAGGGATAATAAGGCCTAGTTGTCAGAACTTTGAAACGATTCTTCAATGTTCAAATGCCTTTTCAACAGTCGTACGAAGGGATGAGTGCCTTAGGTTGAATAGCTCATTCTGGGTGCGGGGTCTATTATTACCCCTCCATTCACGCAAATGATATCGAGTTTGACGGAACGGTGGTAGGAATCCTCGCCTAGCTGCATAACCCGCATCTGCAAGGTAGTATTTACCTAACATGACATTGTCAACAATTAATGACTCATTTACTCTATATGTTCTATGTTCATATGTAACAAATGCAGGGGCCTACCTTCAGGGACTCTAAGGCCATTTGGATGCTCAAGAGAATGTCTTAAAACAGTTGAATCATGGGCCGAACCCTCCCAGCCCGCACAAACATAAGTGAACAAAAAATCAAAGTCGACCGCCACGAGAACATTTTGGGTAGGGAATGGTTTCCTGCCACGAAATCTGTCGACTATCCGAGATGGAACGTTACATGGAACATGTGTACCATCGATAGCACCAAATACAATCCTAAACATCCAAGTAACAATTAATTAGTAATACACCTATTGCATCATGAAATTATTTTAAAATTTATAGGTAACTAGATGGACACTATACTATACCTTAAAATAGGGATCAAATCGTGGGTTGCCTTGAATCTTTGATGGTATATCAAGTGTTCGATGTCTAAGCATTTCTGGTCCAAGTTTCCCAATTGCAAATAAAACTCTGTTGAAGTAACGACTCACTGTCTCACCTGACCTTGTGAAATGGAAACTAATGTCGATATTTTTCTTATGATGCCCTACTATAGTGAGGAACATGGCAACTTGCTCCTCTACAGTACAATGCCATGTATCTTTAGGTGGACCCATACTCCGTAATTTATCACACAGTTTGAAGAACACTGATTTTCCCATGCGCAATTCGCCAATGCAGTGTTTCTCCTCACCGCAATACAATTTCCATAGATATGCCATTCTTTCTTTATTTCTCTCTAACAATGAGTATCTTGTAGGGTGACTAGAATTGCTTAGATATAGGGTCGCGCTAACTGCCACACGTATGGCAGGAAGGGAGACGCACCACACATCTCTAATGTAAACAGATTGCCACGTCATCGCATGCATGCATGCAGGAATCTTTTTGGATTTTCAGTTTTTAAAATGTTTTATCTCTTAAACGAAAAATCCGATTGAAAATCCGTTTTCACCATTAAATCCCTCGCGATGAGATCTTCAAAACTAGATCCCATGTTGATATGTTTTGATGAATTTTTTTTGGATTAAAAGTTGCCATGTCTATTGCATATGAATTGCCATGATGTTTACACTGAAGTTGCCATGATATGTTTCAGCTATTTTCTTCTACATTTAAAAGTAAATTTTGACATTTATAAAACGGGGAATTAAGAAACTAGACTTGCCATGAACCATAAACTAAAATTGTCATGATACATGCACGTAAAATTGCCATGGTTCATACAAAAAATAATTTTCATGGTCAAAGTACTGGAGTTGCCATCATCAAAATACTAAAATTGCCATGATCTACAAACTAAAATTGCCACATGGCAACTTTAGTTTAAGCCCTATGGCAACTGCAGTGTAAACATCATGGCAATTTCTGGCAAAAAAAATATTTGTCGAAACATATCAACATGGGGTCTAGTTTTGAAGATCTCGTTGAGACAGATTTAATGGTGAAAACGGATTTTTAGTTCGCTTTTTTATTTAGGAGATACAACATTTTTAAGCCAAAAACAAAAAAAATAAATTATGCTGATGTCATCTATTCATACGTGGCAAAATGAGTGGTGATGGAGGCGTGTGGGCGGTGTGCAAACGCCCACACGTGTGGGCGTTAACATTTCCGTAGATATATGATCAATGAACAATATGCCACTACAAAAGCACTGAAGAATGCAATTTTTCTGTTAATTTGCGCACTGTCGTCCATCTATAAATAAATCAAAGAAGATCGACTATTAATGACTCACACAACATGGTGTACATACAGAGTCTAGGACTATCATAGATAAATCTTTGTTGATATAAATGAAATTAAGATGCAGGCAGAAGACAAAAACAGAGGAGGCTTTGTTTGTTAAGAAAATACATATGCAGAAGTAATGAATAAGTTCAGATGAATGCTAAGTAGATACTGTGTATGCATGATTTAGAACAGACCAAATTAAGGATTCAGATGCAGATGCATCATACATGTACCAGTAAAATCAATTCATGTCATACACTAGTACTCAATTGTAGTCTGGCCTGAAACAAAAATCAAGATCTGGGTGCCTGCAAACAACAGTATCCTCCCCAACTCCAACGCCACAGTTTGCTATCACCTTAGCTGTACCAATCTAATCCCAAAGCTAGCTCACCCAACAAAAATCCAACTTTGGATAAGAACACGGGGAGTAGAAAGATAGTACTCCCTTCATTTTTATATACAAGACCACTATTAAAATTACAATTTGTATCTATAGAAGGCCACTAACACTAATCGAGACAAAATTGATGATGTTTGCTTTCGTACTAGCAAAGGGAACATTAACTATCTCTTGCATGCATGTGGATGTGAGAAAGTTGGCTTGCATGCGCCTCATTAATCAATCAAAAGAAGTGAGAGCATTGGCTTGTTATGGGTGGAACAGAAAAATATGCATTAATTAACACAACAAACAAAGAGACAAGCTAGCTTGCAATATTGGCTTAAGTACACATTTACTTTTGCCTTGGTACCTGTAATATGGGTTTGTGGCCTTGTATACAAAAATGGAGGGAGTATTTAGGATTTGTAGCTTCTAGGACTAATCAATTTCTGAACCAGCTAATCTATTGCCAAGATGCATACAGGAGAACTCAAGAGATGGAGGCGGACACAGACCTGAGCAACGCGGATGGAAGCAGATGTAGCGGATGTAGGCTTTCGCTGTCAGATCTGGAGCGCCTTCAGCTAATCGTGCAGGGGAACATGGGCCAGCTCGCTTGATTTATCCCTGCAGCCGATGGAGAAGACTTCGGAGGATTTCGTTGGGGATGAGGAAAAATCGGGGGGAAAGTGGAGGAATAGGTCGAGTGGAGAACGAAGATGTAGGGATTCATTGCAGTCGGACTTACCCATCCGGAGAGTTCGGTGTAGAATTTTTCGCGCGTTCCTGATTTACCGTCGAGGGCGAGTCGAATCGGCTCTCCTCGTGGGGCGAGGATTATCTGGCCCGACGAGGCTAGCTGCCCCAAAAGCTAGGATTTTTTTACGCTACCAAACGGCAAGCCTAGCCTAGCAAGGCAATAACTTTTTTTGCCGAGAAACCAAACGCACCCAGCACATGCATAGGAGTGGATAGGTGATATGCATGCTGGCCAAGTCCATGGCCGTTATGGAGTAGTTCCGCAAGTGGTGGACATGGGCTGCATGTAGGAGATTAGTTAGTATGTGACTTAGTGGCCGAGTGTGGCCGGGTTTACTGCGTGCGTTTGAGTCATTTTTACAGGCTATTTAAGTTCAACAGATGAATGGAAAGAAGGCCGTGAGGGCTGGAAAACAATGTAGCCACCGTGTGATCACCAAGGAAGCCTCTTGACAAAGCTTGTGTGTTCTTCCTTGGTGCGCGCGCGCGTGTGTGTTCCTATGTTTCTCCTTGTGTGAGGCAAGAGGTAGAAGAAGAGCGGCGCCCCGGAGGTGGCGCCAATAGTGTGTGCGAGGCCTATTTTAGCGTGCGTGTCGCTGGCTGCTTCTGTTCTTGCGTTCACTTTGGCAATAGTATAGGCTTTGCGGCGGCAGCGGAGGCTGTGGGGGCATGCCCTTGTCTTCGGTTCGCAGAGGGGGGCGATGGTATTCTTCTCTGCTGCACTTGCTGTTCTCTCGGGGGAGGTCCTGGAGCAAGGGCCGTGCATCGCCGAATTGCTTCCACCCGGGAGGAGCCACTGGCCTTGCCACGCTCGCGCCGCATGCCGGGGAGAACCGCGCAGGTTGGTCGCCGCCATTAGGGAGACAATGACGTCGTCGTTGATGATGTGAGCAAAGTACAACGGCCGCCCCTTGTTCCTGCACTTCAACCAATGGAAGAAAAGAAAGTTGGGAAGGGCCTGGTATCTTCTCCCCTTCTCTTGTTCCTCTTTGTAGTACAGATTGATCAATTCTTCGTGTGATCCCCATGAATGCATACGCGCACAGGATAAAACCATTCATTGTTAGAGTATTGGTTGATTACAAGAAGACATGATGAAATTGGCAAAAATTAAATATGGAATCTCCATTATTTTCCTTCTTGATTGAGGCCTTCAATCCTTGGATCCATGGAGATCGACAACATCTGTTTTCCTCCTCTGTAATGTTGTTCTTCTTTCTATGTGAGAGAATGATGGAGATATGTGTCCTGCATAGACAGAAATATGCAAAGAACTACAATCTTCTAATCTTTCAGTTTGTCCTATTGTTCTGATGTGTAGACCATAAGTGACTAATAATGTTTTAGAAGTAAAATAGTACTCCCAGAAACTACAATCTCCCTAGAAAGGGAGGCCTGAGAGAGCTCCGGGATTTTTTCTTCGAAGGGAGGCCTGACCCCAACCGATGTTTGTGTTGGTCAAAATCGGTGGGCCGTGTCGTTTCCCTGCTTTTTTAGTGTGTTCGAGTCGTCATCATGTTCTCATCTGTAGTATTGGAGAGAGAGAGAGGAAGCGATTTGGGAGAGGCGGTGGTGCATCGGCGGTGGCTTCGGAGGAGACGATTCTAGGAAATTGTCAGGCTTTCAGTGAGGAAATTTGGGGCTGGGCTCTGTCCGCGTTGGGGCGTGACTGCTTACTGCTTTGTCGATTAATTCAACTAGATGACCCGTTGCGTCAATGGCGCAAAAGGCCAATTAGAACCGTGTATTTTGTGCATATTATAGAGAAGCTTAAGGAAGAGAGAAATATAGGCTTATCTATTTGTGCTCATATTTATAGTAGTTCAGATGGACGATCTATAATATCTATACTAAGAGGTAATCCATAAGAAAAGGCGAAGCAATGTGGGGATAGCATAAGAGCATTATAAACATGAAGTCTGGTACACAAGTTGTGTGTGTGTGTGTGTGTGTGTGTGTGTGTGTGAACGAACGGTTAGACAAAGGCAGAGGCGCTTTGCCTTGCGCCTGAAGGTGAAGGCATACATCATTCCTTCATCAATGTTTGCAATGTGAAGAACTCCGTCCAGTTTGTTGTTAAGATAGCCCTATCAGCAGCTCCTTCGAAAGAAATGTTTTCTCTTGTAAAGTAGTAGACCATAAAGGAACCTGCACCCTACAAACAAAGAAATATCAAAACCTGAGTTAGGTGCTTCGGAAGTGGAAAAAAATAGTAACTCACACGAGAAATAACCTCTTCAATATATACAAACACAATCGGTTTAATATGAAACGAAGCAAAAACAGAAACATAAATCAAGAGAAATTAAGAAATGCATACCAGACCATGCTAGGCACCTTCAGTTTGATCATAGGTCAGACTGTTAAACCAAATACACAGAAAAATAGTTATGAAATATTTCAAGTGAATGAAGAAGGAATTTAAGATGGAGAGCTGCATAACATCATTAACAGAAGGAAAAAGCATAGTCAATGAAGAATGTTTATTTTATAGTAGGCATGAACATGAATATAGACATACATAGGATATTCTTCCACAATATATACAATTTAATTTATAGAAATCCATGTTGTTTTATAGTAGGAACAACACACTTGCATCGACAAAAATACAAAATTGAAATGTAAGATCCGAGTAACAATACAGATAGACAACACAATAGAATTCAGTTTGATGTTCTGTTCAAGCATACCAATAAACGTACACACTTTTGGGCTATTTTCCTAGCTGTTGACTTTTCTTTTGAAAATGGATCTCTCCGAAGTTGTTTGTGCCTATAAATTTCTGTAAACATGTGCAAACTTTAAATGTTTCTTCTCTGTCGCTCAGGCTGGCGAGTAGGGCATGCAGCAGAGGGGGAAGGAGCAGGGCGAGCGGT
>NC_041393.1:564764968-564790045 GCF_002162155.2 Triticum dicoccoides | reverse complement strand
GGAGTAGTTGGCCTCGCACACCTGCCTCCTCCTTGCAGCAGTCGTCTGGTCGATTCATCGCACCACCACATCAAGAAGATTGTCCCCGGGATTATTGTTTGTACTACCCTTTTTCTTATTGCAAATGTTGATGGTTGTGTCATATCACTATCACCAGTTTAGCTCATGAATATTTTAGTTGTAGCAAATGATCTTGCCTTAAGAATCTAATTCATATGTAGTTGTTTGATTCTGTCATGTTTACTTCTCTTTTGCTACTCAGTTACACCGGGCAGATCAAATGATTTTTTTTCCTTTGCCTTCATCAAATCATGGAGTGCTTCCTTCATATGATTTATTGTTTGCATAAACTTAACTTGCATTAACACTATTGTAGCCAAATATTTTCCACTCCTACCGACATTAAACCTAATCGATAAATCAATACTATAAATATGGTTGCTAACAGAATTATTCCATGCTTACATGCGCTGATAATTCCAAATTGGTGACCTCCTATTATATAGCAAAAACAAGTTCAACATGGTACGCTTAATACACACCACCCAACATGCTTGCTACCAATAATTCAATCATATATTCATTTACGCATGAACAACATGTTCTCATATTTTTCATGTGTCTACCATGCAGTTCAATAATATTTTGACAGGATAATGCAAATGTAGTCAGACAAGCTTTGTGCAATTTACGGAAAAACATCTCTTTGTATATATTGACTTTGTTATTATATACAGAGTTATATCTTGAGAAGTATTGGTGCTAAACTGCTAATTATATCGAGTCAAAAATTGGCAATACTTTGTATATATCGATTCTCATTCTCCTTTTCCAGGGACAATGAAATAAGCGGAAGGAGAGCCTTTTCATTTCCAAACTGGCCAAGTATATAGTATCTTGTCCTTCTCTGGGTCCTAGGTCTTTCTTTAAGAAGGTGCTGGTCTATACAGGTTCATGTTGTGCTTTCTTTCTATTGGCCTCTTCCCAGCAGTTGGTTAGTGATAGTTTCAAGGATGGCCAGTACATCGAAGGGGATTGTGTGATAGTCCAAGGAAGCCTCAAGCAGAAGACATTTATCAATTGTATCCTCGATACAATTTTCTGAAGATCATTTTGCAAAACAGTGTATCCTTAGCCAGAATAGAGTTTCAGGGAACAACAAATGACCAGAACATACGAATAACAACTATGAAAGCCACACCCAACGACCAGCTATTTCCCCTTCCCAAACCTTCTCTGCAAAAATATATAAAGCAACAACATAACTAAGCAATTTATTTACCTTCAGATGCCGATTCTCTATATTTCTGCTCTGCAAATACGAGCCCAATTTAAAGCTTCATATCCCATGAAATGATCACATCACACGCAACCTATACAAAGCTTAGATAAGGCCATAAATTTCATAGCATAGCTTACAAAAATATGCAATTAGCTAATGAAAGCCCCCTGATAAACATTTTTATTTGACAGAATCCACATTTCAGCTAGAGCACTGGCGTACCTCCCAATCTTCTATACCGGAATTATTCGAACACCAAAAAATGAAATCAACAATATGTGTGATTAGAGCTATGGTGGTTTCGAAATTGATCAAAAATGCCAGCAAAAATATTGGAATAGGGGAGATACCAAACTATGTTCCAAGTATCAAGCCATTTCATTATCCAACGATTATTTCATACTCCCTCCGATCCAAAATAAGTGTCGCAGTTCTAAACTAAGGACTAAGGTTAGTTCAACCTTAGTTCAAAGCTGCAAAACTTACTATGGATCGGAGGGAGTACAATAAACAAACCTTTTCTGTCCTGAATATGTGCCCTGTCTTGACAAGCTGCTTTGCCAAGTTCGGACAAACTGCCAACAAGAAAAATGAAACAACTGATCAAAGTTGGTGTAATCATGGGCATCCTACTTCATACATAAATACATAATTCAGCACTAAAGAAGGAACGCTTCCACAATAGTCTGTTCTAAGTACATGTCATCTATTTACAATTAACGGCTCATTGAGTGGGAACACACTGTAATGCTTGTACATATGCACCTCTACTGTAGAGGAGCGATCTATCAATGATCAGAAGAGACTTCCAGGCTACTCCAGCAAGATGTGGGATTAGAAATATTTCAAGATAACATAGATATAATCTGGACCTCGAAGTTCCAACCGGACTAAGAAAATCTGGGATACTCTATGATCACAACAACAAAGAGAGGTAATACTCTAGGATCCGTCGCGACTGGTTCCTCGGGCCGAGGTGTGTCCCCCATGGGTGCGCCGTCTCCGGGAGAGCCTCTTTTGCAGCCGGCCCATGGGAGGGGAGGCATGAGGCCGTCGGCGCCGGGCACGGTGCCCGCTGCCCATGCTGCTGGGCGGGGTGTGGTGAGACCACCAGCGCCAGGTGCGCCGCCACTTGCTCCACAGGCTGCGGGCCGAGGGGGACATCGACCTCCCGCGCCGGGAACTTCTGAAGACGTGCCGGCTGGCCGCGGCGCCGGACTTCGGCCTGTTGGAGGCGTCACGGCAACCACAGGCAAACCGCCGCCTCATTACGTTGCTAGGCCGGTGCAGAACCGGTCCAGTCAGCCTCAGACGTACAACAAAGAGCCTAATGTTCCGTCCCGAGGCCAGTGGGGGGATGATGGGTATGATGCGTACGGTGAAGGACAGCACCGAGGCTCCTCTTCTACGGGAGGAGGGCGTGGTTACGCTTGGCAGAGCGACGGGTCGGCTAAGAGACCGTTTCTTGGCCCGGCAGGCGGTTTTGTTGAGGGGGCCTCCGGCCCGGATCACCGTCAGAGAGGAGGCTTTCGTGGCCATCGTGGTGGTCGGGGTGGGGGCCGTGGGAGATTTCGCCGCCCACCAACGCCTAGGGTTGCTGTTCCTACAGATGCTTCGGAGGAGGCTCAGCATACTTCCTTAGAGCTTCCTTCACAGGCGATGGAGGTGGTCAATGAGTTGGCAAATGTTGAGGTTACTGGGGCTGGGACGGTGGATGAGGCTACCGATAGGTCTGATGCAGAGAGGGCGTCCAAATATGCTCGTAAGAAGGAGAGGATGATTTGCTATCGTTGTGGTGAGAAGGGCCACTTCATTGCTGAGTGTGTGGCCCAGCTGTGCGAGTCATGTGGCAAGCTTGCACATGATTCGGGAGAGTGCCCGTTATTGCGTGACCTACCTCCGACTCTGAATATATATGGAGTCTACTGTGCTGAGCTTATGTTTTTTGAGTCCCCGGAGGCGAGAGAGGTCCCGGAGGATAATTCGAGTTTGACTACTGGAATTGTGAGAGCGACCCAGGGCGAGGTGACTGAGGCACAGATTGTGAGGAGGCTGCAGGAGCTAGCTCCCGGTGATTTTGTTTGGGATTTGGTGCTCATCGAGGACAGAGTTTTTAAGGTTGATTTCCCGTCTGTGGATGACTTGCAGAGATTGTTGAGTTTTGGCTTGTGTAAAGTTCCCGGTACTAAGTGTATCCTGGAGTTTAACGAGTGGAAACAGGTTGAGCCTAGGGGAAAGCCGCTTACACAGGTCTGGTTGCGGTTTTTGGGGGCTCCGTCTAAGCCTCTGCAGGATGCTCGCGTGGTGGCCAGTTTGGGCATCATGGTTGGAAAGACAGAAAAAGTGGACATGGCTTTCACACGTGCCAATGGGATAGCCCGGATTCTAGTAAGCGTTCTCGATATTGAGTTTGTGCCTGATAAGGTCAACTGGACTTATAAGGGAGAGGTGTTCCCGTTAGATATTGAGTTTGAGGACACCGACTTATTTGATGATGCAGTTAATGGTAATGATGTTGACATGCACGACCGGGATGGTAATGCGGGGGCTAAGGGGGCACCGTCAGATGAGCCCATGCGAGAGGGATCTAACGGTTCTCACACTCAGTCGGCTGGGAATGGATCTGAGGCGGAGCCCACAGTCTCACCGGAGATACCCATGACTACTCTGCGTTTTGGGTCTTTCGAGCCAGCCTCGGCACCTCCCAGACTTTGGAGTGACAGGGTGGAGTCTGGTGATTATCCTGAGCACACGCTTCCTTCGTTGGAGGTCGAGAGGGAGCCTGGTTTGTCTGCTGATCGTCAGGCGAGTTCTTTGGGCGGCGATTCAGAGAGGAGGCCGGTTGATGGTTCTCTTGGGCTGCCGACCCCCGCGGGCGCGATTTCGGTGTCGGAGATCGCGGGCGCGATGGGGTGTGGGGGAGGGGGTTCGGGATATGGAGTCCTCTCTTCCCCCGTCCCCATACCGATGCCGGTGTCGTTGGTGCCGTCGGCCCCGAGGGGGTCGGCTCCTGCTGCGAGAGGGAGCCCGAGGCAGGCGGCCTCGACTCCTGCTGCAATGGTGGTGACAACCACTGTGGCAGCTGCTGCGTTTGAGGGGACGCCAGGGCAGGAGGCCCTGTCTCCTCCCTCTACACCGATGGTCAGGAGGACCACCTCGCCGATGGCTTCCCCGTCTGAGTTTGCGGCTGTGGCGGGAGGAGGCCGCGGGCAGGAGGCCCCCGTCCTACACTCTTCCCCACTGCCTGGTGTGGGGCACTCGTCCAAGGGGATCGGGAGCCCACAGACGCCTTCGCTAGTAACTTCGGCACCACCTTTCAGGGTTTCGGTGCCAGGTTATACTAGGGAGGAGGTGATCGCGTTTGGTGGGATCCCGGACCCTATCTCCGAGGGGAGACGGATGAGTGCTCGCATCCTCGACGTCCCTGAGGTGGACGATATGCAGCAGCGGTGCGCTATGAGGGCGGCCAAGCTTCAGGAGGCTGCTTTTTCTTCTGGTATGTCCGTCAACTTGTCTAATTCCCTATTGCATTTTTCTAATGAGGACATTATAAATAATGCAAACCAATTAGGAGTTTCACTAGGTGCTACGGATAGTGAAATTACCAATTCGGTGAATGATATTTTAGACTTGGAGGCGGAACGTGCTTTAGAGACTATTCGTAATCTTGCAGCAGTTAAACCAATGAATGATGATGAGATAAATGCGTTAGGGGTTGGAGTGCTTGATAGCCTGTGTGCGGATCTAGCACCCACCAACCATGACGCTGAGGAAGAGGATGTATCCCTAGAGAATGATGCTAGCAATATTTGTGAACCCGGTCATGAGGACCGGGTGACTGAGATTAGTAAACCTAAGCGTAAGTGGAAACGGAAGATCTATCCCGATTCCGCAGTTCGTAGGAGTGCTAGGATTCGAACCACCAAAAAATTCCATGATGAACTATGAGAGGAATTTTCTGGAATAGCAGAGGTCTAAAGGACTTGGCTAAAAGAAGATTTCTGGCTGAGACAGCTTTAGAGCAGAAGCTAGATTTTGTTGCTCTATCAGAAACGGGTAGAGATAACTTTGCACCACAGTTTCTCTCCTCGCTGGTTGGTGGTATTGATTTCGATTGGCATTGCCTCCCTCCGCGAGGAAGATCGGGTGGTATCTTACTAGGTGTGAGATGCGATTCGCTTGAAGTCCGTAGTGTAGTGATGGGCGACTTTGCGGTAAAGTTTCGACTTAGGTCTAGGACGGATGGCTTTAACTGGGCTTTGGTGGCGGTATATGGTGCTGCGCAGCCCGAGCTTAAAGCGGAGTTTCTAGCAGACCTTGTTCGAATTTGTGGGTCAGAGCAGTTGCCGATTTTAGTTGGAGGTGATTTCAATATCATCAGGAGGAGAGAGGAGAAGAACAATGATAACTTTGACGGCAGATGGTCCTTCATGTTCAACACCATTATTGAAAGCTTGGATCTGAGAGAGATAGAGCTCTCGGGTCGAAAGTTTACATGGGCTAACGATCTGCCAAACCCAACCTACGAAAAACTTGATCGAGTTCTTGCAAGCGTGGAGTGGGAACAAAAATTCCCGCTGGTTACGGTGCAAGCTCTTTCGAGGGGAATATCTGATCATACCCCATTGTTCGTGGACTCAGGGGAGCCGAACCATGTGGGTAACAAGAACACCTTCTCCTTTGAGACGTCATGGTTTGAACGTGAGGGGTTCTTAGATTTGATAGCCAGGGAATGGGTTAAAGATGTTCGAGGCAAAACTCCTATTGAGCGGTGGCAGAATAAGATTAGGAACTTGAGAAGCTTCTTACGGGGTTGGGCTAAGCACCTTAGCGGTGTGTATAAGATTGAAAAGGATAGACTCCTTTCTCTTATACACGACCTGGACATAAAGGCCGAATCCAATATTTTGTCACCAGCACAGCTTCAGGTTAAAAATGAGGCGGAGAAGAGGTTAAAAGAACTACTCCGCGAAGAAGAACTGAAGTGGGCTTTACGTGCTAAAGTACGCAAAGTGGTCCAGGGGGACGCGAATACTCAGTTCTTCCATCTAATAGCTAATGGCAAACACAGAAAGAAGCGAATCTTTCAGCTTGAGCAGGACGAGGGTACTATTTTAGGTCAGGATAACCTAAAAACTTACATTACCGACTATTATAAGCAGTTATTTGGACCACCGGAGGATAATACGGTGTCCCTCGATGAGTCCAGAACTGAGGATGTACCTCAGTTATCGGCTGCTGATAATGAGCTTCTGGTTGCCCCGTTCTCGGAGAAGGAGGTTTTTGATGCTATTGCACAGATGAAAAATAATAAGGCTCCCGGACCGGATGGTTTCCCGGTTGAGTTCTATAAGAAGTGCTGGCACATTATTAAGGGGGATTTACTACCTATGTTTCATGATCTATTCTCTGGACAGCTTCAATTATTCCACTTGAATTTTGGGACTATCACACTACTTCCTAAGAAGACGGATGCGGTCAGAATTGAGCAATTCAGGCCGATTTGTCTCCTTAATGTTAGTTTCAAAATTTTCACCAAGGTCGGGACTAACAGGCTCACGCAGATTGCACATTCTGTGGTGCAACAGTCCCAAACCGCGTTCATGCCAGACAGAAATATCCTTGAAGGGGTGGTAGTCCTGCATGAAACGCTCCATGAAATCCACTCCAAAAAATTAGATGGAGTGATTTTTAAAGTGGATTTCGAGAAAGCGTATGATAAGGTCAAGTGGCCATTTCTCCAACAGTCTTTGCGTATGAAAGGTTTTGATGAAGCCTGGCGCAGACAGGTTCAATCATTTACGCAAAAAGGTAGTGTGGGAATTAGAGTTAATGATGACATAGGTCACTACTTCCAGACACATAAAGGCCTAAGACAAGGAGACCCGATGTCCCCTATCTTGTTTAACATTGTGGTGGATATGTTGGCAGTTTTGATAGGAAGGGCTAAGGAAAATGGTCAAGTAGGTGGATTGGTGCCTCATCTTATTGATGGAGGTGTCTCTATCCTACAGTACGCTGATGATACAATCATCTTTATGGATCATGACTTGGCTAAGGCAAGAAATATGAAGCTGGTGTTATGCCTATTTGAACAATTGACCGGGTTAAAGATAAACTTTCATAAGAGCGAGCTGTTCTGTTTTGGTAGGGCCAAAGATGAACAGGATGCTTATAGGCAATTGTTTGGATGTGAGTTGGGAGAGCTACCATTCTCATACTTGGGGATTCCTATACACCATCGTAGGCTAACAAACAGAGAATGGAAGTGCATCGAGGACCGATTTGAGAAGAAAATGAGTTGCTGGAAGGGCAAGCTCATGTCATATGGAGGCCGATTAATCCTAATTAATTCGGTGCTCACGAGTATGCCGATGTTTCTTCTTTCGTTCTTTGAGGTACCAGTTGGTGTTAGGAAGAGACTGGACTTCTATAGATCGCGGTTCTTTTGGCAGGGTGATGAGCTTAAAAGAAAATATAGGCTTGCTAAGTGGGATATCATCTGTAGACCGAAAGACCAAGGGGGTCTAGGTATTGAGAATCTCGAAATTAAGAATAAATGCCTTCTTAGAGAGTGGCTGTGGAAGCTTTCGTCGGAGAATGATGCTATGTGGGCACAGATCCTTCGCGGCAAGTACCTCCAGTCAAAAACTTTGGCACAGGTCTCTGTAAGGCCGACCGACTCACCCTTCTGGAAGGGTCTCATGAAGGTCAAGCAGGCATTGTTTAATAGGACAAAGTTTGTTGTTGGAGACGGCACGAGTACACGTTTCTGGGAAGATACTTGGCTCGGTGACACACCCTTGGCCATCCAATATCCCTCTTTGTACCGCATTGTTCAACGACGTGAGGTGTTCGTTGCTTCGGTCTTTCAATCTACCCCCCTTAATATTCAGTTCAGACGAGTGCTAGCGGGCAATCGTTGGGAAGAATGGCTCCGTCTAGTTAGGAGACTGATGGACATCCAGCTTTCTCAACAACCCGATGAATTACGCTGGAAGTTGACTAAGTCTGGAGCATTCACGGTTAAATCAATGTATATTGATGTTATTAATTCGAACTCCATTCCTACGTCCAAACATGTTTGGGATGTCAAAGTTCCTTTGAAAATAAAAGTGTTTATGTGATTTGTCCATAAACAAGTAATTTTAACTAAGGATAACTTGATGAAGCGTAATTGGACAGGACCTACTAGGTGTAGTTTCTGCGATCGGGATGAGACTATTAAACACCTCTTTTTTGATTGCCCGCTGGCCAAGGTACTTTGGCAGACGGTCCACATTGCTTTCAATATCAAACCCCCGAATT
The DNA here is from genome assembly GCF_002162155.2 of Triticum dicoccoides. NCBI lineage: Eukaryota > Viridiplantae > Streptophyta > Magnoliopsida > Poales > Poaceae > Triticum > Triticum dicoccoides. Next base: position 564,781,455 of record NC_041393.1, on the reverse strand, counting down.
CTGTTAATGCGTTATTTGGGACATGGCTTAATGGGATTGAGCCTAACTTAGCGAGACATATTCGGGTTGGGGTTTGTGCTTTGCTGTGGACTATCTGGAATTGCAGAAATGATTTGGTCTTTAACAGAATATCATGTATACAATTTTTGCAGGTTTTATTCCGGATTACGGCACTGATCCGTTCGTGGTCGCTACTCACCCAGACGGAGGCCAGGGAGCATTTGGTTACTGGGTCTGTCCGCTGGGAGATGGTAGCTCGGGATATCTTCAACCGGTTTGGATGGCGGTCATGTAATAGGATAGGCATTTAGTATTCCTATCTAGTTTACCCAGCCGGTTGTGGCATCTTGATTTGGCTAGTTGATGTTTTTAGCCTCTTTTGGCTCTGTGTGAGCTTTTTTCTGCTTTTTATGGCTTTTTGAAGACCTTTGGAACCATGTTGGCACTACTTTATTTTGATAATAAGAGGGCCGTATGCATCGTACTGATGCAGAGGCCGGGGTTTTACCCCTTTTCAAAAAAAAAACATATATTCGTTGTAAATGGCAAGCAAGATACTCTGCTGCTACTCAAAAAAACCAAGCAATATACAAAATTGTTTCCATCAAATTTAAACTGATTGATCACTAAGCTTTTGCCAAAGAGATATTATCATAAGCAAAGGCATTTGATGAATGCATTAATTAGTCAAGGCAGTACAATTTTACATGACTCAAAAAAAATATGTATTTTGCAGTTGGGATGAATGGAGTAATCAAGACAACAAGAACTGGGCGTACAATCTAAATTAAATGAGCCAATTTGAGGAATTGTACCGCCAAACAATATTCAGATAATTCTATTTGCTATGATGATAATTCTGTACTTGCAGATTACTTGGCATACCAAATTTCTCCAACCAGGTTCTTCTCTCTGCGACACATGATATACGAGCAACTAATTTTCTTGGTCCTATTTATTCTTTCTCATATCTGCAAATACCATGTTTAGGAAATCCACATATTAGTAATTTCATAGATGTACATTAGAGAAATATCCAGCTAACAATCCAATTAGATATACATGTGCATGTATGTTTATACACCTAGCCAAAGAAATGAGAAGAGTAAAGTTATATCGGGTTCCCTTTGTTGCAACCATAGCAAGCCATGAACAGCAAGTCATAAAGGAACTGTAAGAAGAAGAAATCTAGGTAAAAACTCAGCCCCAAATCAGATTAGCCAATGAAGAAAACTGCCATTGTTTTGACCACCAAATTAGACCAGAGACAAGAGGGGAATCAACAGAGAACAAATCACACGGGTTGCCCTCTTCTATACCTTGCGCTGCCGCCTGCTTCTTTGGCAAGAACCACCTCGGCCAGGTCCTGGAGTCCAGCCACCGCCGCCACCCCGGATGCCTGTCCCATCGCCTTTCCCTCCTTGGCAACCAGGGAAGCGACCTCGCCGGCACAGGACGACGCCGGCCGGTGACCCTCTGTCCCTCTACCGTCTGTTGTCAGGCCTCACTTTCCAATTTCCTCTCTCTTTCTTCCTCGCAGCCTGGTGCCGTGCCGGTCGGGCACGAACTCCATCGCGCCGCCTTGACCACGGCATCCTCCTCCTCATGCATCTGCCATCACCGCAGCCACTCACCTCCGCCTCGACGAAGAGCGCCGCAGCCTTGTGCCGCACGCCGGACGGGCACGACCTCCGTCGCGCCGCCATGACCGCGACCTCCTCCTCCTCACGCATCTGCCATCACATCAGCCACTCCTTCTGCCGAGCACAGGCAGATGTGGCCATGCCCGTGAGGAGGAGCGCCGCCACCGCTGCCGCACCTCGAGCGCCGGAGAAGAGGGCCAGAAGAACGTGCCAGGAGGGTGGCCAATGATGAGGTGTGTGGACTGTGGAGGCAGGACGGCACGGAGGGGAAGAAGAGGGCGTGAGGCTCTGGTGCGCTAGGTTTTCGGCAGTAGATTGGCTCGACGCGGTGCGGGCCACAGGTCCTCCCCTCTTTTTACTGCCAACCTGTTTTTTCCACCCGAACACAAACACGCGCTGTGATTGCGAGATGGGCCCATGCAAAAGAGAGGCCCAGTCGTCATCCGCTCTAACTCGAGCACATAGCATACGAAAGAATGAACGACCAGATGTTTACCACGCAGTTAGAAGGTACACTGTCAGGGGACAGCAGCGCACATCGTGCGGGCTGAATGAATCAAAATTGCGAAGCCCCCAGGTATGCGGGTAGTCTAGCGTCATTTATATGTTTCATTGAGTGGCACCCGCATAAAGGCATCGATGTTGCAGTTGTCGTGTTGGATCCCCAATCCATCACCTCTCGGAGAACCGTCGAGTGCCACCACTCCGGACCGGCAGCTGCTGCAGGTCCTATTGTCTAGTGACCGCCGACCTTCGAGTCAGCTAGACAACCGGCTGTAGGAGCACACTTCCTCCACCCAGAGGAGGAAGGCGTCCAAGTATAGCTCAACAACATCCACCTACCTCCTAAATATATATCATCACAATCCCTGTCCCATCAGCTTTTCGATTGTTGCTTCCCTCCCTTGGTCTCACATCACAAAGAATTGGCACAATTTTTCCAGAACTGATAATACTATGCCTATGAATAAACTGCAGTACTGAAACTTCAGTTTCTACTAGAACACATCTGCTCATGTGAACCTGATGGAACAATTATTATACATAATACAACATTTCAGCAAGCTTTGAAGCATGATGTCCTCTTGCATTTCCAAATAAAAATGTTTCATTTCCACACTACCACGCCATAGCCATGCACTCACAATATAACAACACCTACAAGTTAGACTCAAGACAAGATCACCCGTTGAACGTCTTCGCAATCTAGCCGAGCCTTAACAGAATAAATGCAAACAAAGCATGGGATATATATGAATGTGGCAGCGGACTATGTAACACACTGTAAAGAGCCTAAACCAAATGCTGGTAAACCATGCACTCTGAACAATCATGAAAATTATGTGTGTGTCTATTTGGTCAGATTCCGTTGATCCTATTTCTTTATTTTAACCACAACATAGGTCTTAATATAATTAGTATGTGCACTCCTTAGTTGGCTTATTTACATGCTTGCCAAATTTCTATTGATTTGGATATTGCAGTGCTGCTAAGTGATCCAAAAAAAGTGAAAGGTTTCCCGAAGTGAGTGCAAACTAAATTACTTCTTAATTTACCATTAGATTTACTTCTGTTTAATAATATTTTAGCACATTAGTTTAGATTGGTATAAAATTTATATTTCTCGTGTTATTATCTTAGACACGACATTTCTTAGTTTTATTTTGTTGCTTCATGTCATTCCCCGCGGTTCGCCATCTGTAGCAGTTACGGAGTTGTGGATTGTTTTCCAACTAACCAATTACCCCACAATGGTTTTTTTCTACTGAGCAACAGAAATTGCATTGGTACATACTAATATATATTTAGTTGTATGTTATGTTATCATCTACCTCTAATTACACAACATCTAAGCTGTGAAGAAGCATGACAAGACTTGAAGTATATCAGAAGTTTACAAATAATCTAGCTATATGAGTGCTTAAATAGGTGGTACATCTTCCAAATATATCCACCTTATTTGCTAATATAGCCATGGTGCAAAGACATGCAAGCCTTCTATATATCTTCTTTCAGAAATGTATAAAGGCTCAACTCATGACTGAAGGACGGCGCGGCAAAGCGCGCGTCGCCCTCTAGTATTATATATGCTGCCTTGAAAGCTCGCTCCAACGTTGGCCGGTGCATACGGGACAGGACCATGCATGTTTTTTTGTAGAAAAGGAGGAAGACCCCCGGCCTCTGCATCTGAGCGATGCATGCAGCCACTTTATTAATTATTCACAAAAGACCTTACAAAAAAATACAATAGTAAGTCTGATGCTACCGTCTAGGAAACATCTGTTGCTACACCTATCAAGTTGATGAAGGGATACTGATAGTCCGGGCCTAATACCACAAACCTCGCAGCCAAGCTTAACATCTAAGGCCTGAGGCCCAAACCAAGCCACTTGCCGGGTCTGGGGCACACACCGGTCTGATGCGCTCTCTTAGGCCGCTGCCGCCAACTGCCACCATTCCATCTTCAGAGCTGTACTGACGCATCAACCTTGCTCGGTCTAGCTGTTGTCGATACCACCATGATGCCCAACGGCACCACCTCCCTGCGCGCGGACAGCTGTGCACATCGCGGCCGCCACTGGTACACCTCAGAACCATCCCACCAAATACCACCAGCCGACACAGCTTGAAGTCTTTGGAAGATCTGTCGTGTGTAGCACCTGCCGACCAAGCATGACAAAGCGTAGCACCCGCCGGTCAGGCATGACTTGACATCTCCACCGAAGCTCCGTGTAGACGAAGCCGCTCCACCTCCAGCCTCTGACTTCCAGCGCTGCTCCACAAATGATGCTCCCAAGAGAGACACGACACCGCAGTGCCGCCATCATCCGATCTGGAACACCAGATCCTAGGGTTTCCCCCAGGGCAGCATGAGTGGGTCGATAATTGTTACACAACAATGCCTTCATCAAGGTATCCGTGTAGAAAGCCGCCATCACCTGCTGTCGGCTCGGTTTTCACCGGCAACCATGTCTCCCCAACTTGCAGCCGAGACTAGATGATTAATCTCGAGATGCAACCACCCAGCCTCTTGCCGGCCACCGCCGACGAAGAAGATGACCACCACTGCTGGCTACACTGGCCAGATCAGATCTGCCAGAGGTGCCGCCGAGCAGTCCACCACGCCCTCGACGCCGTCACTGATTTAAAGCCAGATGATGCATGATAGGTCTCCAACGTATCTATAATTTTTGATTGTTCTATGCTATTATATTACCCGTTTTGGATGTTTATGGGCTTTACTTTACACTTTTATATCATTTTTGGGACTAACCTACTAACTAGAGGCCCAGCCCGAATTGTTATTTTTTTTGCCTATTTCAGTGTTTCGAAGAAAAGGAATATCAAACGGAGTCCAAACGGAATGAAACCTTCGGGAGTGATCTTTTTGGAACAAATGCAAACCGGGAGACTTGGAGTGGACGTCAAGAAACAGAGGAGGCGACCACGAGGGTGCCCGGTGTGCCCCCTACGGGCGGGCGCGCCCCCGACCCTCATGGGCCCCTCGAGCGTCCACCGACCTACTTCTTCCTCCTATATATACCCACGTACCCCAAAAACATCCTGGAGCACCACGAAAACCTATTTCCACCGCCGCAACCTTCTGTATCCGCGAGATCCCATCTTGGAGCCTTCGTTGGTGCTCCGCTGGAGGGGGAATCGACCATGGAGGGCCTCTACATCATCTCCAAGGCCTCTCTGATGAGTTGTGAGTAGTTTACCACAGACCTTCGGGTCCATAGTTATTAGCTAGATGGCTTCTTCTCTCTCTTTGAATCTCAATACAAAGTTCTCCTTGATCTTCTTGGAGATCTATTCGATGTAACTCTTTTTGCGGTGTGTTTGTCAAGATCCAATGAATTGTGGGTTTATGATCAATTTAATCTATGAGAAATATTTGAATCTCCTCTGAATTCTTTTATGTGTGATTAAGTTATCTCTCTTCGAATTATCAGTTTGGTTTGGCCTACTAGATTGATCTTTCTTGCAATGGGAGAAGTGCTTAGCTTTGGGTTCAATCTTGCGATGTCCTTTCCCAGTGATAGCAGGGGCAGCAAGGCACGTATTGTATTGTTGCCATCGAGGATAAAAAGATGGGGTATATCATATTGTGTGAGTTTATCCTTCTACATCATGTCATCTTTCTTAATGCGTTATGATACGTCTCCAATGTATCTATAATTTTTAATTGCTCCATGCTACTTTATCTACTGTTTTAGGCAATATTGGGCTTTATTATCCACTTTTATATTATTTTTGGGACTAACCTATTAACCGGAGGCCCAACCCAGATTTGCTGTTTTATGCCTAAACCTGGGCAAACGTCGGGCCGGGCCGGGTTTCGGGCCGGGCTTGTAAAAGCCCGACCTTCATTTCTCAAGCCCGAGCCCAGCCCGAAGCCCGAAATACTCCCTGATTTCAAGCCCGAGCCCGACCCGAACTCAAGCCCGAAGCCCGAAAGCCCGGCCCGAACGGTGTTTTTTAGTACGTGTACGTGCAAGCCCGGCCCGAAGCCCGAAAGCCCGGCCCGAAAAAGAGAAAAAGAGAAGCCCGAGCCCGGCCCGAACTACCTTTCAGGCTGCAAAACAAAGCCCGAGCCCGGCCCGAGTGTCAAGCCCGGCCCGGCCCGGCCCGGGTTTTTCGGGCCGGGCTCGGGCCGGGTCGTCGGGCCGGGCTGCCCATGCCCGGGTTTATTTATGCCTATTTCAGTGTTTCGAGGAAAAGGAATATCAGACGGAGTTGAAACGGAATGAAATCAACTGGAGAAGTTATTTTTGGAAGGAAACCCACCTGATGGACTTGGACCCCATGTTAGAAGATACGAGAGGTTCTCACGAGGGTGGGGGGCGCGCCCCCTGCCTCGTGGGGCCCCCATAGCTCCACCGACGTACCCCCTGCACCCATATATACCTACGTATCGTAAAACTTCCAGAACAGAAGATAGATCGGGAGTTCCACCGCCGCAAGCCTCTGTAGCCACCAAAAACCTCTCGGGAGCCCTTCCCGGCACCCTGCCGGAGGGGGATCCCATCACTGGTGGCCATCTTCATCATCCCGGCGCTATCCATGACGAGGAGAGAGTAGTTCACCCTCGGGGCTGAGGGTATGTACCAGTAGCTATGTGTTTGCTCTCTCTCTCTCTCTCTCTCTCTCTCTCTCTCTCGTGTTTTCTCTCGTGTTCCCTCTATGGCACGATCTTGATGTATCCCGAGCTTTGCTATTGTAGTTGGATATTATGATGTTTCTCCCCCTCTACTCTCTTGTGATGAATTGAGTTTCCCTTTTGAAGTTATCTTATCGAATTGAGTCTTTTATGAGAACACTTGATGTATGTCTTGGTGATCAACTTGCGGGTTTCGTGACATTGGGAACCTATGCATAGGGGTTGGCACACGTTCTTGACTCTCCGGTAGTAGCTTTGGGGCACTCTTTGAAGTACTTTTATGTTGGTTGGATGAATCTGAGATTGTGTTAGGGTTTTGGTTGATTTGTGTCTTAAGGTGTTATTCTAGTACGGACTCTTTTATAGATTGATCCGAAAGAATAACTTTGAGGTGGTTTCGTACCCTACCATAATCTCTACGTTTGTTCTCCGCTATTAGTGGCTTTGGAGTGACTCTTTGTTGCATGTTGAGGGCTTGTTATATGATCTATCTATGTTATTATTGTTGAGAGAACTTGCACTAGTGAAAGTATGAACCCTAGGCCTTGTTTCGTATCATTGCAATACCGTTTACGCTCACTTTTACCACTTGTTACCTTGCTGTTTTTACAATTTCAGATTACAAATACCTTTATCTACCATCCATATTGCACTTGTATCTTCTTCTCTCCGCGGAACTAGTGCACCTATACAATTTACCATTGTATTGGGTGTGTTGGGGACACAAGAGACTCTTTGTTATTTAGTTGTAGGGTTGCTTGAGAGAGACCATCTTCATCCTACGCCTCCTACGGATTGATAAACCTTAGGTCATCCACTTGAGGGAAATTTGCTACTGTCCTACAAACCTGTGCACTTGCAGGCCCAACAACGTCTACAAGAAGAAGGTTGTGTAGTAGACATCACGTTACTCTGTTCCATAAGTATACGTTTGATACAGATTACTACAGACTGTTCTGTTTTTGACAGATTCTGTTTTCATTGTGTTGTTTGTTTATTTTGATGATTCTATGAGTAGTATCGGAGGGTATGAACCATAGAGAAGTTAGAATACAGTAGGTTTAACACCAATATGAATTTAGAATGAGTTCATTGTAGTACCTAAGTGGTGGTTTTATTTTCTTATACTAACGGAGCTTATGAGTTTTGTTTTGAGTTTTGTGTGGTTGAAGTTTTCAAGTTTTGGGTGAAGATTCGATGGACTATGGAATAAGTAGTGGAAAGAGCCTAAGCTTGGGGATTCCCAAGGCACCCCAAGGTAATATTCAAGGACAACCAAGAGTCTAAGCTTGGGGATGCCCCGGAAGGCATCCCCTCTTTCGTCTTCGTTCATCGGTAACTTTACTTGGAACTATATTTTTATTCACCACATGATATGTGTTTTGCTTGGAGCGTCATTTTATTTTGTTAGTTTTTGCTTGCTGTTAGTTAGAATAATGTTTTGCATCTTTAGTTTCAATAAAAAAGTCAAGGATAGCCTTTGCCATGCTTATTTTGCTTATATACATGTTGCTGTTTGAAAACAGAAAGTTTACCGCTGTTGCAAAAATTCCCTAGAAAAGTCAGAGAATGGTCTAAGGTTGAATCTTTTTGCATATTAAGCTCTGATAAATTTATTACAGTGGGAATTTTAGTTCATAATTTTTGGAGTCAGGGAAGTATTGATACTCTTGCATTCTTTACAGACTGTACTGTTTTGGTAGATTGCTGTTATGGTTGCATTGTTTGCATATGTTTACTTGTTTAATGATTCTATTTGAGGATAGGAGTATTAAATATGAAGAGGCATTTAGTATGCAATGTTGAATAATAATTTTAGTGATTTTTTACAGTAGAAAATTATAAGGTTTTGCATTGGTTTATACTAACCTATCTCACGAGTTCTTGTTGAGTTTGTTGTGAATGAAGCTTTTGATAAAAAGAGAAACCATGATATGAGAGGAATTAAGGAGACACAAAAGTTCAAGCTTGGGGATGCCCGAGGCACCCCAAGATAATATTTCAAGAAGTCTCAAGCATCTAAGCTTGGGGATGCCCCGGTAGGCATCCCACCTTTCTTCTTCAACAACTATCAGTTAGTATCGGTTGAGCCTAAGTTTTTGCTTCTTCACAATGAGTTGTGCTATCCTTGCAATGTAGTTTTCTTTAGATTTGCTTGCTGTTTGAATAAAGTATCAAGATCTGAAATTATTAATTGGGAGAGTCTTCACATAGTTGCATAATTATTCGACTACTTATTGATCTTCACTTATATCTTTCAGAGTAGTTTGTCATTTGCTCTAGTGCTTCACTTATATCTTTTAGAGCATGGTGGTGGATTTGTTTTAAAGAAAGTATTGATCTCTCATGCTTCACTTAGATTATTTTGAGAGTTGTTAATAGCATGGTAATTTGCTTAATATTAATATACTTGGTATTCAGGATATGTGAAACTTTCTTTTGAGTATGTTGAATACTAAGATAAGTTTGATGCTTGATAATTGTTTTGAGATATGGAGGTGATAATATCAAAGTAATGCTAGTTGGATGATTATGAATTTAAAGAATGCTTGTGTTGAAGTTTGTGATTCCCGTAGCATGCACGTATGGTGAACCGCTTTGTGATGAAGTTGGAGCACAATTTTATTTATTGATTGTCTTCCTTATGAGTGGCGGTCGGGGACGAGCGATGGTCTTTTCCTACCAATCTATCCCCCTAGGAGCATGCGCGTAGTGCTTTGGTTTTTGATGACTTCTAAATTTTTGCAACAAGTGCATGAGTTCTTTTGATTAATGTTGAGTCCATGGATTATACGCACCCTTTCACCCTTCCACCATTGCTAGCCTCTCTAATACCGCACACTTTTTGCCGGTACCATACACCCACCATATTCCTTCCTCAAAACAGCCACCATACCTACCTATTATGGCATTACCATAGCCATTCCGAGATATATTGCCATGCAACTTTCCACCGTTCCGTTCATATGACACACATTACTTTTGTCATATTGCTTTTCGCATGAACATGTAGTTGACATTGTATTTGTGGCAAGGCCACCTTCATAATTTTCATACATGTCGCTCTTGATTCATTGCATATCCCGGTACACCACCAGAGGCATTCATATAGAGTCATATTTTTTTCTAAGTATCGAGTTGTAATTGTTGAGTTGTAAGAAAAATAAAAGTGTGATGATCATCATTATTAGAGCATTGTCCCAGTGAGGAAAGGATGATGGAGGCTATGATTCCCCCACAAGTCGGGATGAGACTTCAGGCTTTACAAAAATAAAAAAAAGAGAAAAAAAGAGGCCATAAAAAAGAGAAAAGGCCCAAACAAAAAAAACAAAAAAAATGAGAGAAAAAGAGAGAAGGGACAATGTTACTATCCTTTTACCACACTTGTGCTTCAAAGTAGCACCATGATCTTCATAATAGAGAGTCTCTCGTTTCGTCACTTTCATATACTAGTGGAAATTATTCATTATAGAACTTGGCTTGTATATTCCAATGATGGGCTTCCTCAAATTCCCTAGGTCTTCATGAGCAAGCGAGTTGGGTGCACACCCACTTAGTTCCTTTTCTTGAGCTTTCATATACTTATAGCTCTAGTGCATCCGTTGCATGGCAATCCCTACTCACTCACATTGATATCTATTAATGGGCATCTCCATAGCCCGTTGATACGCCTAGTTGATATGAGACTATCTTCTCCTTTTTTGTCTTCTCCACAACCACCATTCTATTCCACATATAGTGATATGTCCATGGCTCGCTCTCATGTATTGCGTGAAAGTTGAAAGAGTTTGAGATTACTAAAGTATGAAACAATTGCTTGGCTTGTCATCGGGTTGTGCATGATTAAATACTTTGTGTGGTGAAGATAGAGCAACAACCAGACTATATGATTTTGTAGGGATAACTTTCTTTAGCCATGTTATTTTGAGAAGACATGATTGCTTTGATTAGTATGCTTGAAGTATTATTATTTTTATGTCAATATGAACTTTTGTCTTGAATCTTTTGGATCTGAATATTCATAGTAAAATTAAGAAGATTTACATTGAAATTATGCCAAAGTATCACTTCGCATCAAAAATTCTTTTTTACCATTTACCTACTCGAGGACGAGCAGGAATTAAGCTTGGGGATGCTTGATACGTCTCCAACGTATCTATAATTTTTGATTGCTCCATGCTACTTTATCTACTGTTTTAGGCAATATTGGGCTTTATTATCCACTTTTATATTATTTTTGGGACTAACCTATTAACCGGAGGCCCAACCCAGATTTGCTATTTTATGCCTATTTCAGTGTTTCGAGGAAAAGGAATATCAGACGGAGTTGAAACGGAACGAAATCAACTCGAGAAGTTATTTTTGGAAGGAAACCCACCTGATGGACTTGGACCCCACGTCAGAAGATACGGGAGGTGCTCACGAGGGTGGGGGGCACGCCCACCCCCCTAGGGCGCACCCCCTGCCTCGTGGGGCCCCCGTAGCTCCACCGACATACCCCCTGCCCCCATATATACCTACATATCGTAAAACTTCCAGAATAGAAGATAGATCGGGAGTTCCGCCGCCGCAAGCCTGTGTAGCCACCAAAAACCTCTCGGGAGCCCTTCCCGGCACCCTGCCGGAGGAGGATCCCATCACCGGTGGCCATCTTCATCATCCCGACGCTATCCATGACGAGGAGGGAGTACTTCACCCTCGGGGCTGAGGGTATGTACCAGTAGCTATGTGTTTGATCTCTCTCTCTCTCATGTTCTCTCTCGTGTTCCCTCTATGGCATGATCTTGATGTATCCCGAGCATTGTTATTGTAGTTGGATCTTATGATGCTTCTCCCCCTCTACTCTCTTGTGATGAACTGAGTTTCCCTTTTGAAGTTATCTTATCGAATTGAGTCTTTTATGAGAACACTCGATGTATGTCTTGGTGATCAACTTGCGGGTTTCGTGACATTGGGAACCTATGCATAGGGGTTGGCACACGTTCTTGACTCTCCAGTAGTAGCTTTGGGGCACTCTTTGAAGTACTTTTATGTTGGTTGGATGAATCTGAGATTGTGTGACGCATATCGTATAATCATGCCCACGGATACTTGAGGTGACAATGGAGTATCTAGGTGACGTTAGGGTTTTGGTTGATTTGTGTCTTAAGGTGTTATTCTAGTACGAACTCTTTTATAGATTGATCCGAAAGAATAACTTTGAGGTGGTTTTGTTCCCTACCATAATCTCTACGTTTGTTCTCCTCTATTAGTGGCTTTGGAGTGACTCTTTGTTACATGTTGAGGGCTTGTTACATGATCTATCTATGTTATTATTGTTGAGAGAACTTGCACTAGTGAAAGTATGAATCCTAGGGCTTGTTTCGTATCATTGCAATACCATTTACGCTCACTTTTACCACTTGTTACCTTGCTGTTTTTACAATTTCAGATTACAAATACCTTTATCTACCATCCATATTGCACTTGTATCTTCATCTCTTTGCCGAACTAGTGCACCTATACAATTTACCATTGTATTGGGTGTGTTGGGGACACAAGAGACTCTTTGTTATTTGATTGTAGGGTTGCTTGAGAGAGACCATCTTCATCCTATGCCTCCTACAGATTGATAAACCTTAGGTCATCCACTTGAGGGAAATTTGCTACTGTCCTACAAACCTGTGCACTTGCAGGCCCAACAACGTCTACAAGAAGAAGGTTGTGTAGTAGACATCACGTTACTCTGTTCTTATGAACTTAATACTCTAGATGCATGCTGGATAGCGGTCGATGTGTGGAGTAATAGTAGTAGATGCAGGCAAAAGTTGGTCTACTTGTCACGGACGTGATGCCTATATACATGATCATGCCTAGATAATCTCATAATTATTCGCTTTTCTATCAATTGCTCGATAGTAATTTGTTCACCCACCGTAATACTTATGCTATCTTGAGAGAAGCCACTAGTGAAACCTATGGCCCTCGGGTCTATCTCTTATCATATAAGCTTTCAATCTACTTTTATTTGCATCTTTACTTTTCCCATCTATATCATAAAATACAAAAAATATATTTATCTTATCATATTATCTCTATCAGATCTCACTTTCGCAAGTGGCCGTGAAGGGATTGACAACCCCTTTATTGCGTTGGTTGCAAGTTCTTGTTTATTTCTGTAGGTGCGTGGGACTTTTGAGGAGCCTCCTACTGGATTGATACCTTGGTTCTCAAAAACTGAGGGAAATACTTACGCTGCTTTGCTGCATCACCCTTTCCTCTTCAAGGAAAACCAACGCAAGCTCAAGACGTAGCAAGAAGGGTTGCTGGCGCCGTTGCCGGGGAGGTCTTCGCTCAAGTCAAGACATACCAAGAACCCATCACAAACTCATCTCCCTCGCATTACATTATTTGCCATTTGCCTCTCGTTTTCCTCTCCCCCACTTCACCTTTGGCTTTTCTTCGCCTTCTTCCCGTATGTCTTTTTGTTTGTGTTTCCACGTGCCTTCTATTTACTTGCATCTTTGCTTGCTAAAAATCTATTGATATGGATCCACTTAAAGTGTTCTACTTGGATCATCTTCGATCCTTATGCGCTCATGCTGAAACCCCAACTAGCCTAGTTGATGGGAAATCTTTAGATGAGCATGCTCATTTTGTGCACCATCGTTTGTTTGAAAAAGGGAGACTCTTATGGGATCAAATAAACAGATTGTTATGTTATCCTTGGAATCTTTGTGAAATTTATGATTTTACTTGTTGCTCTAAGAACCCTAAAAACACCTCCCCTACCTATGTGAGTTTAATGATAATGAAATCTTATCTTCTTATGCAAAGGGTGTTGATAGTTACTACGATATTGAACAAATTGAAGAATTTGTTGCTTTTAAGGGTGCTCATGAAGTTGCTTCTTTGATTGAAAAGTATGATATTACTCTCTAAGAATCTGAAAATTTTGACATACTTAAATATTGCTATGAAAACTATGCTCATAATGCCTATGTTAAGGAATTTATTGAGAGAATGACCGCTGCTTTGGAAGAAAATAATGAGATGCATGAATCTATAGATAATTATGATTCCGATGATTGATTGAAATATCCCTTGATGAACATGACAATTCTAACCGGGACACCGACAAGTGAATGGTACTCTTTGGATTCTGCCCTTCTAGCAACCCTATTGCTTTGAAGTTAATGGTCGACAGTTTCATTCTGAGTCTATTGCTTATTGAATCATCATTCAAACAATGATCATGATACCTAGTCCAGATTTCCGGGTGCACCCTTCTATCATTGTTATATTGTGTATGTTTTCCTCGAGCATACATCATTATATCATTTGATCTAACTAATGTTATCTCCTTGTTCACATAATTGTGGAAATCCATCGTTTGGAAATCTTGATGAATTGTCATTGAGTTCGTCAACCACCTCCTCATCCCATCCTTGGTTTAATGATGAACTGTTGTTTCAGGAACCCACTCCCATAGTTCATTTCCCGAGAATCTCGCAATGTCATTTTGTCGATTTGTTTCGCACCTTTTCTTCTCGGACATCCCGAGTCTGAGGTATCATGACCCCAATCGGATCTGAATCTCGGTCAGATATGATGGTTGGGACAACTTTCCAGGAGTTATGATGTTGGTCCTTTGATGACCCGGTAATATGATGTCATGCCTAGCACCCCTGGCTGGAGGACCTATCATTATAATTTCTTTTGCAAGGATAACCATTCTTCCTGGAGGAAATTGTAAGACTTAATTTATAAGTTGCTCCTGATGGATCATTTGTGTATCCAAAGTCTGGCCCTTGATTGGAACACCATATCATTGCTACCTCGAAGCATGACTATGATACCATGCTCATCAACAAGAACATTGGAGGCGCAATGCTAAATGTTTCTTGGTCAGTTATCCAAACACCGTTGTAAGGGTAACATCTTGATTAATCCTTGCCTCTTATCTGAATGGTTGGGTACTTGCTCTCCTACCCTGTATGCCATGTTTTTCTTGTACATGGGAAGGATATACTCCTAATAATTGTGTGTAATCACAATTTTCTTTCCATTGTTCTGTTTAATCAGATAATCGCATTTTCCTTTCCATTCATTTGTTTAACCTTTCCTGAATCTGACTTAATTAAGCAGAGATAATTCCCTGCTTAGGTACGCACCTTGTTGTACCACTCTGTCTGTAAGATCCTGTTACTATTGTTCATGACATTCCAGTAACCACCGATGGGTGATAACTTTGCGAATTGGTTCGCCTTGTTCAACAAGCAGGAAAATTGCTCTCCTTGTTCCCCGTCCTTGGTACCGGCATTGTTGCCGGCATAGCTGGCAAGCTATTCACTGACATGCCTCCATGTCACGGCTGTGCAAGATGTCACCACCCTTCCTACTTTCAACCCACATGGTGGGCCCATAACCCACAGGTCCACTGGATCGAAACCTGACTCTTCTTTACAACCCGGATTCTAATGTATCCTTTGCACCTGGCTTCGTATGTGATTCACGAGCTAAATACTATACCATTATTCATCCTGGAATCAAATACCATGTTATTCTTGTTGTTCAAACCCCCATTCCAGCTTTTGTCTAGTCATCGAATGATTGCCTACCCATTTGAAGCTTTGGTACCATCGTATATTGCACTCAACGAATTCACTGAAATACAACTCGTGGGGTACCTCGTGTATTTCCCATTGAGTTCATCGTCAGATGCCCAGCTTTGTGGAGATGCGTTCTCCTGAAGTTACCCCTTGTCCTTTCGTAAGTACGATGAAATTTCCGAAGAAAGGATGATGACATCATCATGATGACCTGAAGCGGAGAAATGAAGACCTCAACGTAATGGATCGACCTCTTCGAGAAGAGCAACCAAGACCGAGAGGACTCGTTAGAACTTCGTAACCAGACCTTTACCCCTTACTCCATACCTTAAATCTCGGGACGAGATTTCTTGTAGTGGAGGAGAATTGTGACGCCCGGATAATTAGGCTACAATAATCCCATGTTAACGATGCCACATCACCTCGGTTACTGTTGATAAACCCGAGTTAGTTAAAAAACGATTAAAATTAAAATTTAAAATATAGGCAAACAGTAAGATTTTCAAATATCAAAACTAAAATGTTCAGGTTGTGTCAAATAAATCATAAGTAATTATGGTGGAGAAACCAAACTTTCAAAATAATTAAAACAGTAGTGAAAACAATTAAACAAATGCCTATTGAATTTATAAAATGCTAAAACTATTTTATTATGGGTTAAGAATTAATCTCACCGTAGTTTGTTGATACATACAAATTTAGGCACTAGTGGTAATTTTTATAAAACTGAAATTAAAAGAAACTACAAAAAGGGAAATAAAAACAGAAAAGAAATAAATACAAAAAGGGGAAGGAAAACGCCCGGGCTCCGGCCCAGCAGGCCATCAGCCCCACTGGGCCAACCCACTTCCCATAACCCCCTGGCGACCGAAACCCTAACCCACTCGCTCCCGCTCCCTCCCCACATCGCCACTCCCTCTCCCCCTCCCGATCCGATTTGGATCGGGAATGAAACCCCCACTCCCCTTCTCGCTCCCCATCCCCCGCGATCCAGAACTGGATCGGACCGAACCCCGATGCCGGTGCCGCCTCGCCGACCCCTGCACTCGTCCTCGCACCCCGTCCCCTCTCCCTCGACGGCGCCCCTCG
>NC_041393.1:564741345-564764602 GCF_002162155.2 Triticum dicoccoides | reverse complement strand
GACTCCGCCTCGGCCACCTCGTTGTCGACCACGTCGCCTCCTCACCGTCCTCTTCGTCGACGCCGTCGTCCCCGTCCCCCCACCCGAGCACCACTGCCCGTGCCCTACGAACCCCTGTGAGCGCCCCATCCATCCATCCCTGTTTCCCTGCTCGCCGCGCACCTGCCTTGCGGTCGAGCATGCCCCGCCCTGTACCCCGTGCGCTCTAGGTCCGTCCATGCCCGCACACACCCTTGCTCTGCGCCCCCTGCACGCGCTCGTGCGCGCCCACCCGCGCCCACGGCCATCGCTGCCGGACGCCCGCGCCTGAGACGGTGCTCTGCCCGCTCCTGCTGGTGGCCTCCTCGCCCCGCTCCCTCGACCATCCCACGCCCCGTGCCCCTGCTCCACGGCTGCTGCTGCCTCCTCTACCCACCGCACCCGCCGTGCCGCTACCTCCCCAGGTCGCCATGGCCTCGCATGTGCTGCTTCCTCGCCGCCCTGGCCGCCTGGCCGGCGCCGTGGCCACCGGCCTCCCCCTGCACCGCCCCCCCTGCCGGGTCCACCCGCATTGGCGTGCGCTTGAACGAGCGGGTGCTGGACACCCGTTGCGCCCATTTGCCCAGTGCCCGCTAGGCTCCCCCAGAGCCTATGACATATGGGCCCCATGGCCCCATTAAATAAAAAGAGAACAAAAAAAATATTATTAAGTAGAAAATATTAATTAATTAGTTAGGTAATTAATTAACTTAATTAAATCTGTTAAATTAACACAATGAATTAATTAAACTAATTAAACCTACTAAGTTAGTCTAAGACAATGACGAACGGGCCCACCTGTCAGTTTGACCGGTCAACGGTCACAGTTGACTACTGACGTCATGATGACATCAACAATCACTATTTTGGATAATGTTGATTTAAAATAATTAAATAAATCCTAAAAATAATTTAAATCTTTTAAAATTAATATAAAATAAACCGTAGCTCGGATGGAAAAACTTTATACATGAAAGTTGCTCAGAACAACGAGACGAATCCGGATAAGCAGCCCGTTTGTCCGCCACACATCCCTAGCATAGCAAACACGCAACTTTCCCCCTCTGATTCATCTGTCCGAAATCGCGAAACACCAGGGATATTTGCCCGGATGTTTCCCCCCTTCACCGGTATCACCTCATATCGCGTTAGAACACATTTAGCTCTGCCTGTTGTCATGATATGTACTTGCTTGCTATGTATTTACTGTTTCTCCCCCCTCTTCTCTTCGGTAGACCCCGTGACGATGCTGATGCCCCTGTGGTCGACTACGTCACCGACGACCCCTCCTTCTTGTCTGAGCAACCAGGAAAGCCTCCCCCTTGATCACCAGATATCGCCTATTCTCCTCTATACTGCTTGCATTAGAGTAGTGTAGCATGTTACTGCTTTCCATTAATCCTATTCTGATGCATAGCCTGTCATTATTGCTACAGTCGTTGATACCTTACCTGCAATCCTAAATGCTTAGTATAGGATGCTAGTTTATCATCATTGGCCCTACATTCTTGTCAGTCTGCCTTGCTATACTATCGGGCCGTGATCACTTGGGAGGTGATCACGGGTATATACTATACATATATACATACTATACAGATGGTGACTAAAGTCGGGTCAGCTCGTTGAGTACCCGCAAGTGATTCCGATGTGGGGGTTGGAAGGACAGGTGGCTCCATCCCGGTAGAGGTGGGCCTGGGTTCCCGACGGCCCCCTACTGTTACTTTGAGGCAGAGCGACAAGGCAGGTTGAGACCACCTAGGCGAGAGGTGGGCCTGGCCCTGGTCGGTGTTCGCGGTTGCTTCATAATAACACGCCTAACGAGATCTTGGTATTTGATCTGAGTCTGGCCACTGGCCTATACACACTAACCAACTACGCGAGAAAGATATGGGCACTCGACGTCGTGGTATCAGCCGAAGCCTTCGTGACGTCAGCGACTGAGCGACGCGCACCGGGTTGGACTGCGTTAACGCAACTTCCTTTGTAATGGAGGTTGCTAGGTCTGCTCTCCAGATGCCCACGCAACATGCAGGTGTGCAATGGGCGATGGGCCCAGACCCCTGCGCGCATAGGATTTAGACCGGCGTGCTGACCTCTCTGTTGTGCCTAGGTGGGGCTCCGACGTGTTGATCTTCCGAGGCCGGGCATGACCCAGGAAAGTGTGTCCGGCCAAATGGGATCGAGCATGTTGGGTTATGTGGTGCACCCCTACAGGGAAGTTTGTCTTTTCGAATAGCCGTGTCCCTCGGTAAAAGGACGACCCGGAGTTGTACCTTGACCTTATGAAAACTAGAACCGTATACTTAATAAAACACACCCAGACAAGTTCCACAGACAACCCGGTGATCACTTTTCCATAGGGCGACAAGGGGAGGATCGCCGGGTAGGATTATGCTATGCGATGCTACTTGGAGGACTTCAATCTACTCTCTTCTACATGCTGCAAGACGGAGGCTGCCAGAAGCGTAGTCTTCAATAGGACTAGCTATCCCCCTCTTATTCTGGCATTCTGCAGTTCAGTCCACTCATATTGCCTCCTTACACATATACCCATGCATATGTAGTGTAGCTCCTTGCTTGCGAGCAAGGTTGTCAGAATCGTGATTCTGTTATACGATTCTACGATTTTACGATCCAAACTAAGCCCTATGATTCTACGATTTTAGTTCATAGAATCTACGTTTCTACGATCTTGATAGTGAAGATTCTACGATTTGCGATCCTACCATCGGAGCTCCGATTCGATTCAAAATCACGATTTTGACAACCTTGCTTGCGAGTACTTTGGATGAGTACTCATGGTTGCTTTGCTCCCTCTTTTCCCTCGTTTTCCTCTTCTTCTCGGATGCCGCAACCAGACGTTGGAGCCCAGGATCCAGACGCCACCGTCGACGACGACTCCTACTACACTGGAGGTGCCTACTACTACGTGTAGGCCGCTGACGATGACCAGGAGTAGTTAGGAGGATCCCAGGCAGGAGGCCTGTGCCTCTTTTGATCTGTATCCCAGTTTGTGCTAGCCATCTTATGGAAACTTGTTTGACTTATGTCTGTACTCAGATATTGTTGCTTCCGCTGACTCGTCTATGATCGAGCACTTGTATTCGAGCCCTCTAGGCCCCTAGCTTGTAATATGATGCTTGTATGACTTATTTATGTTTTTAGAGTTGTGCTGTGATATCTTCCTGTGAGTCCTTGATCTTGATCGTACACGTTTGCGTGCATGATTAGTGTACGATTGAATCGCGGGCGTCACACCCCGGAAGGCATCCCCTCTTTTGTCTTCGTCTATCGGTAACTTTACTTGGAGCTATATTTTTATTCGCCACATGATATGTGTTTTTCTTGGAGCGTCATGTATGATATTAGTTTTTGCTTTTTAGTTTACCACAATCATCCTTGCTGTACACACCTTTTGGGAGGAACCCACATGATTTAGAATTTATTAGAATACTCTATGTGCTTCACTTATATCTTTTGAGCTAGATAATCTTTGCTCTAGTGCTTCACTTATATTTTTTAGAGCACGGCGGTGGTTTAATTTTGTAGAAATTATTGATCTCTCATGCTTCACTTATATTATTTTGAGAGTCTTTTAGAACAACATGGTATTTGCTATGGTTATAAAATTGGTCCTAGAATGATGGGCATCCAAGTTGGGTATAATAAAAACTATCATAGAAAGTGAATTGGATGCTATGATCAATTTGATACTTAATAATTGTTTTGAGATATAGAGGTGGTAATATTAGAGTCATGCTAGTTGGGTGATTATGAATTTAAAGAATACTTGTGTTTAAGTTTGTGATTCCTGTAGCATGCACGTATGGTGAACCGCTTTGTGATGAAGTTGGAGCACAATTTTATTTATTGATTGTCTTCCTTATGAGTGGCGGTCGGGGACGAGCGATGGTCTTTTCCTACCAATCTAACCCCCTAGGAGCATGCGCTTAGTGCATTGTTTTGAATGGCTTGTAGATTTTTGCAATAAGTATATGAGTTCTTTATGACTAATGTTGAGTCCATGGATTATACGCACTCTCAGCCTTCCACCATTGCTAGCCTCTCTTGTGCTGCGCAACTTTCGCCGGTACCATACACCCACCATATACCTTCCTCAAAACAGCCACCATACCTACCTATTATGGCATTTCCATAGCCATTCTGAGATATATTGCCATGCAACTTTCCACCGTTCCATTTATATGACACGCATCATCATTATCATATTGCTCTTTGCATGATCATGTAGTTGACATCGTATTTGTGGCAAAGCCACCTTCATAATTTTTCATACATGTCACTCTTCATTCATTGCATATCCCGGTACACCGTCGGAGGCATTCATATAGAGGCATATCTTGTTCTAAGTATCGAGTTGTAATCTTGAGTTGTAAGTAAATAAAAGTGTGACGATCTTCATTATTAGAGCATTGTCCCAAGTGAGGAAAGGATGATGGAGAGTATGATTCCCCCACAAGTAAGGATGAGACTTCGGACTTAAAAAAGAGAGGCCAAAGAGCCCACCAAATAAAAAAAAGAGAAAGGCCAAACAAAAAAAATGAGAGAAAAAGAGAGAAGGGACAATGCTACTATCCTTTTTACCACACTTGTGCTTCAAAGTAGCACCATGATCTTCATGATAGAGAGTCTCCTATGTTGTCACTTTCATATACTAGTGGGAATTTTTCATTATAGAACTTGGCTTGTATATTCCAATGATGGTCTTCCTCAAAACGTCCTAGGTCTTCGTGAGCAAGCAAGTTCGATGCACACCCACTTAGTTTCTTTTGTTGAGCTTTCATACATTTATAGCTCTAGTGCATCTGTTGCATGGCAATCCCTACTCACTCACATTGATATCTATTAATGCGCATCTCCATAGCCCATTGATACGCCTAGTTGATGTGAGACTATCTTCTCCTTTTTTTGTCTTCTCCACAGCTACCATTCTATTCCACATATAGTGCTATGTCCATGGCTCACGCTCATGTATTGCGTGAAAGTTGAAAAAGTTTAAGATTACTAAAAGTATGAAACAATTGCTTGGCTTGTCATCGGGGTTGTGCATGATTAAATAATTTGTGTGATGAAGATAGAGCAACAGCCAGACTATATGATTTTGTAGGGATAACTTTCTTTAGCCATGTTATTTTGAGAAGACATGATTGCTTTGATTAGTATGCTTGAAGTATTATTATTTCTTATGTCAATATGAACTTTTATTTTGAATCATTTGGGTCTGAACATTCATGCCACAATAAAGAAAATTACATTGAGAATTATGCTAGGTAGCATTCCACATCAAAAATTCTGTTTTTATCATTTACCTACTCGAGGACGAGCATGAATTAAGCTTGGGGATGCTTGATACGTCTCCAATGTATCTACAATTTTTGATTGTTCCATGCTATTATATTACCTATTTTGGATGTCTGTGGGCTTTACTTTACACTTTTATATCATTTTTGGGACTAACCTACTAACCGGAGGCCCAGCTCGAATTGCTGTTTTTTTGCCTATTTCAGTGTTTCGAAGTAAAGGAATATCAAACGGAATGAAACCTTCGGGAGCGATCTTTTTGGAACAAATGCAAACTGGGAGACTTGGAGTGGACGTCAAGCAACAGAGGATGCGACCACGAGGGTGCCAGGCGCCCCCCCTATGGGTGGGCGTGCCCCCGACCCTCGTGGGCCCCTTGAGCATCCATCGACCTACTTCTTCCTCCTATATATACCCACGTACCCCGAAAACATCCAGGAGCACCACGAAAACCTAATTCCACCGCCGCAACCTTCTGTATTCGCGAGATCCCATCTTGGAGCCTTGGTTAGCACTCCGCCGGAGGGGGAATCGACCATGGAGGGCCTCTACATCATCTCCAAGGCTTCTCCGATGAGTTGTGAGTAGTTTACCACAGACCTTCGGGTCCATAGTTATTAGCTAGATGGCTTCTTCTCTCTCTTTGAATCTCAATGCAAAGTTCTCCTCGATCTTCTTGGAGATCTATTGGATGTAACTCTTTTTGCGGTGTGTTTGTCGAGATCCGATGAATTGTGGGTTTATGATCAAGTTTATCTATGGGAAATATTTGAATCTCCTCCGAATTCTTTTATGTGTAATTAATTTATCGTTGCAAGTATCTTCGAATTATCAGTTTGGTTTGGCCTACTAGATTGATCTTTCTTGCTATGGGAGAAGTGCTTAGCTTTGGGTTCAATCTTGCGGTGTCCTTTCCTAGTGACAGCAGGGGCAGCAAGGCACGTATTTTATTGTTGCCATCGAGGATAAAAAGATGGGGTTTATATCATATTGCATGAGTTTATCCCTCTACATCATGTCATCTTTCTTAATGCGTTACTCTGTTCTTATGAACTTAATACTCTAGATGCATGCTGGATAGCGGTCGATGTGTGGAGTAATAGTAGTAGATGCAGGCAAAAGTTGGTCTACTTGTCACGGACGTGATGCCTATATACATGATCATGCCTAGATAATCTCATAATTATTCGCTTTTCTATCAATTGCTCGACAATAATTTGTTCACCCACCGTAATACTTATGCTATCTTGAGAGAAGCCACTAGTGAAACCTATGGCCCCCGGGTCTATCTATTATCATATAAGCTTTCAATCTACTTTTATTTGCATCTTTACTTTTTCCATCTATATCATAAAATACCAAAAATATATTTATTTATCATATAATCTCTATCAGATCTCACTTTCGCAAGTGGTCGTGAAGGGATTGACAACCCCTTTAGAGTTCTTGTTTGTTTCACTACAAAAAAAAGACACATCCCTGACATTTTGGGCCGAATGAATTTTTTCCTGTAATACATATGACACTTCTATGACGATAATTGTGACAAAACCCGGTATCATCATAGATATGGTGGGCTCCTACTTCTATGACAAAAAATCATGACATATAATGGGCTTTTCGTCCTGGGCGGGCCGGAGACGCAGCTGCATGACATTCTTTGGTCCGTCCATGACGGAAAAAACCGTGGTAGAAGCGAGGGCGAGGAAAATTTCGGGGAGTTCCCGGTTATGGTGGGAGGTCAGGGGCCGAGCGATGCGCATTTCTCTCGTACACGTACACGCGTGTGTGCGAGGCGTTGGGTCTAACTGAACCCGAGCGAGGCGTTGGGCTCTAACTGAACCCGAGCGATTGCACTGTAGGCTACGCGTTATTGAACCCGAGTGATCGATCTATGGCTGTTAACTGAACCCGATCGAGTGATTCCTTCACCACTGCTGCTAACTGAAGCCGATCGATGCTGCCTCTGGGATGAACAATGAGTGTTGCGGGGGGTGGGGGTGGATGAATAGTGAGCGGTGGCGTTGCCTCTGGATGAACAGGACCCCGTGGTGTGGAGGGCTGGATGAACAGTAGACGGTGGAGAGGTGCCCGTGGAGGGGTGGTTGAACAGTAGCCAGTGGAGTAGCGCGCGGTGGAGGCTGGATGAACAGGAGCCCGTGGAGGCTGGAGGAGGTCGACGGTGGAGATGAACAGTATCCCGTGGAGTCCTGTTTTGCGGTATGCCACACCCCTCCTGATGAACAGGACCCCCATTTCGACCGTAGCGCTCCAACACAAGTCCGTTTTGTCCGTTTTGCAGTACGCCACACCCCTCCCGATCAATAGGACCCCCGTTTCGACCGTAAGAGGTCCGTTTCATCCGTTTTGCGGTATGCCACACCCCTCCCGATCAACAGGACCCCCATTTCGACCGTAGGAGGTCCGTTTCCTCCGTTTTGCGGTACGCCACACCCCTCCCGATCAACGGGACCCCCATTTCGATCGTAGGTGGTCCGTTTCCTCCGTTTTGCGGTATGCCAGACCCCTCCCGATGAACAGGATCCCGTTTCGAATGTGGCCGGTCGAACACAAGGCCGTTTCCTCCGTTCTGCGGTACGCTAGGCCTCATTTCCATCACCTGTTCCGTCCAAGCCCTCCCGATGAACACGATGACACATTCCATTCCGACCCAGCCGGTTGGCTCCCCATGAACACGACGACGACGCTGTTTCTCCGTTCCGACCCATCCATGTACACGAGCCTTGGCCGTACGTATGCACGAGTAGGCGTTCGAGACCCCGCCCGTATGTACACATACGTGGCCGTATTTTCTTTCTTGCACCCTGGCCGTTGTACGTACATGTACATGCTACGTGCGTGCCTCTACTACGACACGTGCATGCCTTTACTACGACACGTGCGTGCCTCTACATCCACCAGTATGTACGTACACGTTCGCGACCAGAATGACAACACTACGTACGCTTTGACCAGGTGGGTCCCGACTGTCAGGCACTTCCTTGCGTGCGAAGATGTAGCTGGTGGGTCCCATTAGTCAGGGGGGCGAATTGTGTTTTTTTGCCTGGACGCACTTCCTTGCGTGTGAAGATGTAGCTGGTGGGTCCCAGCAATCAGGGGAAAACGTTTTTTCGCGAAATACGGTGCCCCGTCCGGTGGGTCCCTGCTGTCAGGTGGAGGAATCATTATTTTCCGTGTAATAAGGAGGCACTTCCTTGCGGCCGCCGTGGACCCAGCTGTCAGCCTCTCCATGTACAGTACTCTTCCGATGGAAGTCGTTCCTTGACCACGTTGACCACACCGCGCCGAGAGCACAAGGGCGGTGGACGACGGCGAGTCCTAGGAAGGGGACGACGTGGAGCCAGTGAAGACGCGCAGTGGAAGCCCGCGCGGAGAGGAGTACGAGGGTTCACTGGTTCGGCTGCGGTGTGAGGCTGCCGTTGCTACAGGGCCTGGCCAGCGGTGGGAATAGTAGGGGGCCATGAGGCCTCCGCGGCACAGTCGGCCACGGGAGGCAGGAGCATGCGGCATGACCGGCGCTGCTTTGGGCGGCTAGAGCAAGAAGATCAGAGGTTGAAGAAGCACTACGGCTGTTGGATGGACATCATACGGTCACTTGAGCTAGAATCGTTCATATTGACTAAAGTTGACAAAGGCCCCCGTCCCAGTCAACTTAGTAGGCCCACAAGTCAGCCTCCCACCATGGTGGGTCCCAGCTAGTAGGGGGAGTATTCATTTTTTTGTGCGTAAGGAGGCACTTCCGGTGGGTCCGAGCTAACAGTGGGGGGAACGTTTTGTTCACGAAATACGGTGGCCCGTCCGGTGGGTCCCAGCAGTCAGGGGGAAATTTTATTTCGCGAAATAAGGTGGCCCGTGTGGTGGGTCCCTGCTTCAGGTGGAGGAATAATTATTTTGCGCATAATAAGGAGGCACTTTCTTGCGGCCGCCTGGACCCAGCTGTCAGCCTCTCCACGTACAGTACTCTTCCGATGGAAGTCGGTCGTTGACCACGTTGACCACGCCGTGCCGAGAGCACCAGGGCGGTGGACGACGACGAGGCCTAGGAAGGGGACGACACGGAGCCGGGGAAGCCACATCAATGGAAGCCCGCACGGAGAGGAGTACGATGGTTCATTGGTTCGACTGCGGTGTGAGGCTGCCGTCGCCGCAGAATAACAGGGGGTGTGGGTGAGTAGAGGGATGGCTCGCCAGTGGTGGGAGTAGTACGGGGCGGTGAGGCCTCCATGGCATCACAGCCGGCCATGGGAGGCAGGAGCACGCGACATGACCGGCGCTGCTTTGGGCGGCTGGAGCAAGAAGACCAGAGGTTGAAGAAGCACTACGGCCGTTGGATGGACATCGTACGATCACTTCAGCTAGAATCATTTATATTGACTAAGTTGACAAAGCCCTTGGTACACGTCAACTTAGTAGGCGCACAACTCGGATTTGGCTGAGAACATATAGCCCATTTGCGATTTGTAAGAATGTACAACCCATTTTTTAATTCTAATGGAATTTATTACAGCCCATTTACATTTTGTTAAAAGTACAACCCAACTTCTAGCTAGGACAACGATTAATAAATTCAAACAACTGCTCAAAACAGAATTCAAAAAAAATTCCCACATTTTGATGGAATCCGAAATATTTTTACCTAAGATTTCTAGTCAGGTTAAATATAATTTCAAAACAAAGTTGTATTACGTTAAAATCCAACAAAATATTGCGCTCACAACAAGTAATGAAATTAAAATTTTCAAATTCCAAAAATAATATATTTTTTAAACTAATTACGTGTTTGGTGCATAGTTACTGCCCAGTTATTATAATTATATCCCATTTATTATTTCTTAAAGTCCATTTTCTTGTTAAGCCTAATGCATACCTCCTAGGAAACTTTGCAGCCCAGCGGGGCGGAGAATAACAAGTTGACCCGGATATTGTGTACAACTGTCGGCCCAGTTGCATTGCTGATGTTAAAAAAAGTCCTGTGTAGTACAGTATAACCTAACATGGTTACTCAGCCCACATTCAGCGACTCCGGAAATGCCCAAACAAGGCTTCTGTACAACTTTTTGAAGTCACTGAGCTCAATTAATAACTTAAGAAAAAAGTTAGATTATAGTGGAACCTAATTAAAAGCTGTCACGAGCAAATAAATAATTCAACGGTCCCACTTGTGCATGTGTGTGTGTGTGTGTGTTAGTGTTTGTGTGTGTGTGTGTGAGATAGATAGATAGATAGATAGATAGATAGATAGATAGAGAGAGAGACCCATCGGTCGATGCTCGTAAATACATCTTTCAGCCATATGCATTGCTGATGCTCAATAAAAACTTATATAGTTGACACAATCATATAGAACATCATAGCACACTGAACTTGCATACAAAAATTTCTCGCAGGCGGCACAATCAGGATGGAAGCAGTGGATCGCTACGGGAAGGGCTATGTTGAAACCAACGAAGTCGTACATAACGGTTCATCGTCTTTATCAATGACGGGGAAATATCTTGAATATCGTGCAAAGAAAACATACATACAACACAATAAGTTCTGCTAGCACATTAAGTTGACGTACAACCCTTTCTAAAAAAAGTTCAGGTACAACATTAGAACAGGTCACAATCAAATGTACTGGCATATCAGTGCTTCACACCCATAGCTCGGATTTAACTAGTATCTGAAAAGATTCAGTTGTTACCTCAAATTAGAGCACATCCAGGCAGCCAGCCCTGCCTCTTCTCCCAAAGAAGCAGTGGCCTCTGCCGCGCGATGGAGTAGGCCCTGTGCCATCCATCATTCCGAGCAACACGGGGAAAGTCTGACATCGACTCCTGTAATGGACGCCGTCGACGGACCCTGGCACCAGCAGCGGCGGCAGGACTTCGATTGATGAATTGACCACTTCTTCGACATGCACGAACACTCGATATAGGTACATCCCTAACGTGGTCCGCGGCGGCCTTGGTGGCGATGAATAGTACAACCTCGGTTCCTGCACTGGTATCTCAACACCAATCACCTTCGGTATGGTGGACGGCTTCTTCATCCATGCCATAACCGTCAGAGCCCAGCTGTCTGGAGGAACAAACATACTTATGAGCTCACCTCCAAGGTCGTTGATAAGCTCATTCATGGACTCTCTATTCCAAGCACGTCGAGGCATGTCGTGGAAGGTAAGCTTTGTTAAAAACTCAAGCTCAGAGGGCACCGAGCCCCATCCTGGGTGCCACCGATCAAAGCTCACTAGCGCGCCATCGCAGAACAAACGCCGGGAAGATTCAAACACATGACTGCAGTCGAAAGTTGTCCGGAACCTGACGAAGAAATCAGCCGGTGGCGGACAGACTTCGATGAGCAAGTCACTTATTTGGATGCCGTGCGCAATGCCAAGAGCTATGACAAGGTCGTCCGACGAGACAGGAGGCCGGTCGCCGTTGATGGTTACCATCAGCACTTTGCCGGCAAACTGGTCGTAAAAAGCGCCGCCATGCCACTGTTGAGCGACAATACGCAGCGAACAAAGGCAGGGCGGATCTTAGGATCTCCGGCTCGGAGATCCGCGTTGACCGGCGACATGATAGTGCGCTTGAGTACAGGGAGTACAGGAGGGGGATTTGGGGGAACTGGAGTAGGAATCGAGATTCCAGAGGTGGGGGAGGGGCGGGAGACTGGGGATGAAAAGGTAGCATGAATTTCGAGCACACGCCAATATGCTCTTGGCACTCAAGCGCACGAAAACACCGGTGGTGCCCACATGTCGGACTAAGAGTCCTTATTCTTTCTTTTTTGGAGAGCCTGGCCTTTTTTTTTCAGGATCTTTTGAGAGCCCGGCCTGAGAGTCATAATTGACCTATTTGGCATTGTGTTACTACTCGGCCCATATTCAACGACACCTCACTGGCCCAAACAAGTGTACATCATCGAAAAGACACTGAGCTCAAATTATACAACTTGAAAAAAGGAGACTCTGAACAATAGAGAATGGTGATGCCCTCATTTAGCCCACCAGTAGTTCGAGACAATAAACAATTCGAAACAATGATATATACAACATTCAAACACTGACTAGTGACTATTACTAACATAAACATCAATACATGATAGTTCATAAGAAGTCTTGCTACACCACCAAAATGCACCCATCTGCAGCGCTCAGACTCTTGTGATCCAGACGAGAATGACATTCTAAACAGAAGCAACTATTACATAGTAAGAGTGACATAGACGAGGATGACCAAATGACAAGGAATATGCATAACAAAAGAAAGAACTACCCATCCAGAACCAGCAACAAAGACAACAAAGTCATTCAAAGAGATGATCCAACACCATCATAATTTGCAGCCCCGCTTCAGCGACCAGTGATCCGGAGACACCAGTACTCCACCCTTTCGATGCAACAACCCAATTACCTATCAACCTGAAGGCTTGAACTACATCACTGCCTGTCGTAATTGAGACATCCAAGGATCAAAGTTAATCCGAAAGCCTTTTTCATTCTCACCTTATTTTGGCTGCAGGCTGTATCGTTGACAATCAGGGGAGGTTTGCTCGCGAACTCCTAGGGCTCGCCGTGTAGACACAGTTTTCCATAGCAAATAGAGCCTCTCTGCCATCAAGGTCCTTGCCAACGGTGATCTCCTGGTTAATCGGATAATTGAGTGCGAGAAACAGAGAGTGTGAACCAAGGCTGTTTACCCGCCTCCAACTAAAAAATCCTAAAGGCCCCAACAAGCTGGTATCCTACTCATAGACGTAACAGCCACTGTCCGGATACTCACGTATTACACGGTGCTTGTATACAGTGGGGTTTTTCCAATATAACTTTTCCGGCTCATGTGTCCGAATGATCATCAGCCTTTTGCCGTCATCTGATCGAGCGAGGAACCAATTGTGCTTATCTGTTTTTGGCAAAGGTGGTGTGATTACAAAGGGCAGTATTTGTAGGGACACTGCATCATATCAAAAAGGACATGAATTGTTAATGTAAGATCAACATTGTTCAGAGTATGAGTAGGATAATGCAAGAAACATCATTGATATGTCCCTGTTGGAACTGGGAGGAAAATATAGGGAAATGTATACTGGGTTTGAAAATATAGAAGTGCCATCCGTGGTTATACTCATGTTATCTCGCAATCGATTCTTCACAGGAAACTACCATGCCATGCATGTTATGTAATCATGTTCTGTCCTCACAAACAAAATTTTCAAGGTAACTAACAGACCATGCATTGTTATATACTCGTGTTCTGTGGGCAAAAAATTTGTGAGGATATTATTCTAGCCATTGATTGCTGAAGGGCGAATATAGGTATGTACACATGGTAAGCATTGCAGGATTTCACTACTTCCGAATATAGAGTTCTCCATATGCACATTTACTTCCCTAATGTATGGTTAGATGAAACAAATAGTGTGGTGCATGTTTCTACATCATGAAAATGAGGAAACTAACATGGCCATTGATACACACTCATATTTAGTAGTAGTATATAGATTACTGTAAAATAAGGATAATATCCATATATTCCTAACCGTTTGATTATTCAGGGTACAAATTGGCTGTAATGACATGGTCACAATCGCATGAATTAACTCATTCCAAATATAGCTGATTTACGGCGTCTCTAATACATTGCCATAGTTCTACTCAAATTCTGCTCAAACAGGGATATGCCAATCATCACAAAAAGTTCAAATAGTGTCATGGCGTCATCATTAACATGAGACGAAAACAACTTACACGCGCCGTCCCAGCAATACATGGTGCCATCTGCTTTGTCGATCACGTAGATGATGCCATTGTGTTCAATAGCATCACAGAAGTGTGTATCAGCTTTGACGATGATCCACTACGAGCTGGGTTCTCTCCAGCTAAAGAAGGCACCGGCGTAAATATAGGCGAGTCCACGGTCGAACAAGGCAATTAGCTTGAAGTCTGCGTAATTCGCATGTCGTGTGGGCACTTGGCAGATTACAATCTTCTACAAAACAAGGTCCATCCAACTGACGTGGTACTCTAGATGACTTGGACCGTGATGGTAATACTCTATATAATCCAACAGAGGAAGGATAATCTCATGGGAGGTCTAGAAGTTCACTAGCACCAACTTTTTACCATCTTCTCTGAAGGCAGCCATCCAGTGGGAGTTCATGCCGACCCAGTACATACCTGCCAAGAAGTTTTGGGTGATGGTGATCGGATTGATGTCGAGGGAGATGATGTACGGCGACCCACTACATACCTGCAAAGAAGTTTCGGCTAATGGAGATCGGATTGAAGTCGAGGGGCATCATGTACGCCTCCGTATCATGGTGAGCCAATCTCGCAAGACCAGATAGCAGCAAGCAGGGTGTCTTGAAAATCTTAGGCCTTGCTTCGACGATGGCTGTGTTCATGTCCCTCGAGCATGCAGCCATCCGCAGGGCGCTCAACATATCCATACACGAGCAACAGAGGTCAAGGATGTCACTGGGGAGATTGCTCCAATCGCGGCTATATGGATGTTGCGCAGTTCACGTTCAGCCATGGTGGAGTTTGGAAGGTGGGTTTTTTTGGGGGCTTGATTTACGGGGGAGAAGGATGTCGGTGCTGCAGCGGCTAGAGAGGGAATAGTGGTATTGGGGGAGGCGAGTGAGGCGACGGTACACGGGGACACAGTGAGATGGAGAAGGAGATGGAGAAGGAGATGGAGATGGAGTGGTGCTATGGGAGCGGAGAGGGAGACGAGGCGAGGCGCCAATGTGCTATACATCAGCGGTGACAGACTGCACAATGCATAGGGTGAGGCTGACTTTGGTAACCCGAACACGCCGCCTGGACTAGTGTCAGGCGCAGGGTATTGTCACTTCACTGTGAGGACCGGGTGAATAGTATTTTGACCATCAAGTGTACCACAGTTGTACTACTACTACTACTACTAGTAGGAACATGAGTACTCCAGTATTGTATAGCGGAAATAGGTCTCCCGTGCTAGCATGCCTGTTCACTTCATCGTTCAGGTATCATCCATATTGCGAGAAGAACCAAATTCTCGTGCATGCCCAATCAACACCCTGCCGCGATGCATGCAGTGGTCATTCTGGTGCATCAAGGACGGCATGCAGACCGTTCCACACTTGAGAAGAGGAAAAATGGAAAGGTAGAATGCGGCAGCATAGGAAGAGAATGCTGGCTAACGAGGCTAGGAGGGGATCGAGCAGGAAGTTAATGCTCCACGCCTAAAGGTTTTGGGAAAACCTGATTTTCATAAGGTGACTTATACTCACCTAAACGGAGGGAGTATTCCTTAACCAGAGAATGTTGTGTCTCCCACTCTCGCGCTAAAAAAAAGCTACGACACATTTTTTATCCGTTTGCATAGGTCCCACCTATCAGGAAGGATGGGCACGTACACGAACATGTACGACTCATCAGTCTACCTGCATAGCCTTTTCGTTTAGTCTACCTAGCCGTCTAATCAACTGCCTGCACGCCACTTCTCCCATTTACTTCTCCATCGGGAACCGATTCTCCTTGGCTTCTTCACCTCCCCTTCGTCTTCATTTGCATCCAAACCCCACTGCATTCACATTGTTTTTACCTCTTTAAATAATCATCTACTACTTCAGTTAGACTAGCCATCTAATCCTAATTCTCCAAACCATAGCCCTCCGTCCAGCGGTTCCAAATGGCGAAAGAGATCGAGATGCAGGTTTTTAGCGTCCAACATGTCCTCGTCGAAGGCTCGATGCGCATAGTTGCTAGCATCACTGTCCACCCAAGGGTTGTTCGACAGTGGATCAACAATATATCCAGCTCCCTCGAAAAGGTAGAGACGAGGGTCATTGGTCTCGACGCAGAGTACACGGAGTGTGCCCCTGGGAAGATCCAGCGCGCCGCCGTCCTTCAGCTGTGCCTCAAAGATGATGTTTTGGTCTACCACATCATACACTCGCCCTTCATAGCAGGTGAGCTTCATGATTTCTTGTCTCGGGAGGACGTATACTTCTGTGGGGCAGCCATCGAAGGGGACAAACAGAAGCTGGAGCCGTACAACCTTGATTTGAAAAGCATCGCTGACCTACAAACCAGAATTAAAATTCCTATAGAAGATTGTGATAAACAGACACCATCCCTATTCGACGTAGCAAATTTTGTGCTCGGTACAAATCTTCAGAAGGGTGACGAGACGGTGGCATTAAGGTCGTCTGGATGGGAGAATTATCCCTTGATGTACGAGCGGATAAAATATGCTGCCCTCGATGCTCGTGTGAGTTTTGAGATAGCTGCAAGGTCCAAAGAGCTTGTTGCAAAGCCGTCTCCCATAGAGAATGAGAACAAGAAGAAGAAGAAGAAGAAGAAGAAGAAAAGGCTGCACCAGCAGGAGAGCATTATGGATGGATGAACTATTTCCTCTCTTGTAAAAAAAATTATTCCCTCTCGGTGTATATTGATATAGATGGACTATTTCGATGGTGTGCATGTCTTTGGAACAGAGTAGTAGCGTGGGTCCATTTGACTATAAGGAACTATTTATCCGCATATATAGCTTTCTCTGCTACTCCTTCCAGTGATCGGTATGCAATGCATGTGTCCATAGACATGACAGCCTGTCCATGGAAGTTCAACTACGGCGACCATCACGTTTCATATCGCGATTCCCACGACGCCTCTCCAACCCATGGCACCATGCCCCCCGACGTGCGCCTCACCCCTCTCGGCCGCACCACCCCTCTGCCTTTGTGTGCATGACATGTGGGCCACCTAAAATGTGGCGAGCATCAAGTTTCTACCACAGCCACACGCGATTCCCACGATGCCGCTCGAGCCCATGATACCACGCGTCCCTCGACCTGCGGCTCACCCCTCTTGGCCCCACTGCCCCTGTGCCTTCGGCATCATTACATGTGGACCAGTCACCTATCGGGTCCACATGTTATTGACTCAAAGGCGCTGAAGCTCAGTCCTGACGGCCCTGAGAGGGAAATGTAACTCCTGCGCCAGGGCTTGTGGTGCTCCCGTAGCACGAACTCGTGCCAAACTCGAGATTTGTTTCTTTACTATAGATGCATGCAACAATTTAATGGACATTGTAATCTCAACATGTGATGGGGAGCTCTAAATTTGAATTTGAAACTTATAAAATGAAAAGATTCAAAACAAATAAACTGGGAGAGAGGGAGTATATCGTAGGATGTGTCCCATACAAAATAAGTCCCCTGGTTTGTCACCGCGCAGATGCGGTTAGAAAGGAGCACAACGTCTTCCTACTCGTACGGTAACAAATCGGCCGCAGACAGCATGGTCTGCCTTTCACCGCCATGTGCAAGGTTCATGCTATCTTATTCAATCTCACCGTGGTTCCATCATACCAATTCATGCGGTGGCCCGTTGCATGGCTGATCTCAATGTTCGACAAAGGTTCTACGGGAACAGTGTCACCATTGTAAATGTTGTGCAAATTGATGTTGGTACCCTCCCGTACATATGCAAGACAATCTCCACTCACACCGAGCCGAACCTATGAAACAGTGGGCAAGCGGAGAATTTGGAAATGGACACGGAAGTAGTCTTTAGAATGCATTTACTACGTAATCAAACCCATCTTACCTGCTCATCAGAGGAAATATGAGTGCCCCTCAACGTCGGCATCTCAAGGGGCGTCAACTTGCAACTACGGCCATGCCGCGCTGGAGAGACCCCAGAGGAAACATCCTCGTGCGTTCCACGGAACATCAAGATGCATTTGTATGAGTAGTTTATCTTATGAGAGAAAAGGATGAACGAGGGAAGGCCTCTAGAGATAGAGATGGACACTACTACTACCAATGTGCTGGCCCATGCGTTGCAATGGATCCGAAGTAGTAGAATAATACTTGTTCAGTGCTTGAAATATAAACACTCTAGTTTTGATATACCTGTGTCAACAGACATGACAACGTGTCCATGGAAGTTGAACCACGACGACCATCACGTTTCTTGTTTCTACCACTGCCACACCCACACGCGATTCCCATGACGCCGCTCCAACCCACGGAACGACGTCCCCCGACATGGACATGGATCCTCTGACATGGCTATCACTACCTTGCCCTGCCTTTCCTTCGTTGACAGGTGGGACCCACGCTTATGGGTCCGACATGTCAGTGACAGAATGGTAGGATTGTTCGTGTCATGGGATCCTCATCCCCCCGACATGCCCCTCATCCCTCTCGGCCCCACCGCTCCTCTGCCTTTGTGTGCATGACATGCGGGCCAGCTGAACTGCGGCGACCATCAACTTTCTACCACAGACACACCCGATTGGATGTGGTTTGCCTGCTCCGCTACTTTGCTCCAATCCGTACTCCCGCACCATCGAATTTTCATCTAGCGGCTGTGACACATTTCATCCCGAGCATCAATCCTCAGCTGGAGTACTTATGTACTACAGGTAGTACCCGCCGGTGTGGCCACCTACGCCTCGTAACGCCCCGACACCCAGCTGTGGCACCCTCGCCACGACCACGCCACCACCGGCCGGTTCATCTCGAACGAGTGAGTCGTGAACCATGCCACCACCATGAGAATGACATGTGGGCCAGCTGCATT
The DNA here is from genome assembly GCF_002162155.2 of Triticum dicoccoides. Lineage (NCBI taxonomy): Eukaryota > Viridiplantae > Streptophyta > Magnoliopsida > Poales > Poaceae > Triticum > Triticum dicoccoides. The sequence continues at coordinate 564,745,677 of NC_041393.1, read as the reverse complement.
TAAGGTCCGCATGTCATTGACTCATAGGCCGGGCACTAAGCCACTGAAGTTCAGTCTTGTGGGCCCCGAGAGGGAAATGTAACTCCTGCGACAGGCCTTGTGGTGCTCCCGCAGTATGAGCTCGTGCCAAAACTAGAATTTGTTTCTTACTACTACCAACTAGTACTAGTAAGGTACACGTGCATTGCACGCATGAGATTCTGGTGGTTTGTGCACTATGCTTCTACATGTGGAGTTTTCTGGATTCTAACATGTGGCAAAATCTTGTCGAATGTAAGGTTAGGCAAGTTGATTAACTTAGGTGAGTGTTTGGTTCAAGCCACACCTTAGGCAAGCCACACTAAGGCCCCACTTGACATACACACAAAAAATGTGGCAAGATTCCCTTAGGCTTGCCAACTTGTGGCTCTCATTTTGAAGAACTAATAACTTTGCCTAAGCTTAGTTGTGGCAAAGTTAGTCATGAATTAAGTTCAACCATGGAGTCTTCTAGATTATACATGTGACAGAATCTGGTGGATGATATCCAACGGGCAGTAGTGCTCGGATTTGCCATCTTTGTATCGTCGGATTGGCTTCATCCAACGACCAACTTTCAAAGTTTTTCACACACTATATAGGGGGTATAGATATAGATGTGCCGGTCTGTTGCAATGGATCCAAAGTATATCTATTTAGTGGAGTGCACTCTAAACACATTACCTATTTATTTTTCTCTAACATTTTGTAGCCATGCAACCAAGCCACATAAGCTTCATGGGTGCCCCCACATCATATTATTCATACTACGTTGATTGAAAAAAAGATAAATCACCCAAAACAAGATCTTCCCGTTTTTTGTTCCTATGATGCTGTACCGTGCACGTACCTACTAGTTGTATAGTGGTAGTACTAGTAATATAGTTAGGAGTACAAACTTGGTACTAGTAGGAGTAGTACTAGTAGGGAATGATCCTACTCTATCAACGAGCCCCATCTGACACCAAACTTCTTGGCTTCCATGCTACAGCTAGATCTTCCCCTCGTTTCTGTTTTCCAACCCGGCGGCGGGCGGGGTGTCGGTTTGCTCAATGGCGGTCCCACATGAAAGTGAAAATGCTAGGCAACACGCCTTCCCTAAGCGGTGGAGTACTCCTGATTCCCGGGTGTGTGGGAGTGCGACGCGAACACGGAAGGCCTTTTCCTTTTACTAGCAATGTGCCCGTGCATTGCGACGGATCCAAAGTAGTAGAATAGTAGTACTTGTTTACAAACTAGAAAGAAATCACTATTGTTTTGATATACTCCTAATATATTACTCCCTTCGTACCTAAATATTTATCTTTTTTGAGATTTCATATGGACTATCACATACGGATTATATAGACATATTCTAGTGTTTCTAGCAAGATGCCCGCGCGTTGCACGAAGTTGATGGAAAAGGTAAGCACAACTTATAAATTGACGGATGGAGTACTAGTTACAGTGATGCATATAATTAAGCAAATGGATCGCACATGTCGGTATTGACTGGAACGAGAATGCAACAACACAATAAGAATTAAGTCCACGATGATGCGATCAAAGTGGTGGTTACAAAAGGCAAGAAGAAAGATGGATCCATGAACGTACGACCTACTCCTCCTCAACTTAGTGCGCCAGGCCACCGACCGGCGGCTAAGGAGCGACGGCTTTTGTGGCGTGGTTGAGGTGCTTCTCAGCAAAGGCATCCAGGGCTTCCAGCCGGTTGAGGAAGGCCAATGTCGTAGCGTCCTCACTGGCCTTGTAGATACCTATGTACACGATTTGCTCGTACGCGTGGATGTGTAGGTCGACGAATTCTTGCAGGGCGAGGCGCCTCGCAGCGAGCGCGACCTCCAGGTGGACATTCTTCGTGGCGTTGGCCGGCAGTCGCAGGGACACCAGTGCTTGAAAGAGGTTCCGACCATGGAGGCCGATTAGGGTGGCAGGCAATGAGGAGCCCGGGCGCGCGGGCTGGAGGAGTACGGCGATGTCGTCCGCGAGCTTCTTGAGGACGGTGAACTTGTTGCCGGTGGCAACGATCATCTAGTCCAACTGAGAGTCGTAGTTGGTGTCGACGGCGGCCATCCACCAGCCGGTCTCCAACACCATCTGGAGACGATCCTCGGCGCCATGCCACAGGCCGGCGTTGTGGACCATCTGGCGCAGCTGCTGGCCGCTCACGCGCATCGCCGCCATGGGTCTGGAGTGAGCTCTTTTGCGCTTAGTGTAGGTGCTTAGGCAAATGCTTAGTTGCCGCCCCAAGCAGGCGCGTGGTTCAGCAACTCGCCGCTCCGGTTCAGCTTGATGAGGAGTGGCGAGTTGCTCCACGCCGGCACGACGGTGAGCATGCCGGTACGGGCGCTGTCGCTGCCGCGTTGTACCGCGCCACCAGTGTCTGCGGTGGCCGCGCCTCCTGTGTCTGTGGGCGTGCCTCCCGTGCCTGTGGTAGCGCCATGCAGGCAGAGACAGAAGGCAGGTGCGTGGAGAGCGACGAGTCGGTGGCCAGCTTCTCCGTGTCCACCGCCATCATCATCGAGGAGAAGTAGAACACGGGAGGCGGCCGCTACTTGGTTCCCATGAAGGCCACCGCCGAGGCGATGACCGCGGATTCAGGTGGTTTCTTTGCTGCTTCATCTCTTCCGAGGACCTTCGTCGACCCCGCAAGTGTTTGACGGACATGAGGAAGACAAAGGGATCCGCGGGCGGCCATTTAGAACTAAAATAAGTCTAGATACATCCATTTCTAGGACAAGTATTTCCGAACGGAGGGAGTATTAATTATATAAGAGAGCCGGATTGGCACCTCTTAGTTCATGTAAATGTAATGAAATCCATCATGTTTATATGAAGATCCGACTTCTTTTATACGAAATCCTTCATGCTTATATGAAATCAGTCCGTGTTTGCACGAATTTCATCTGGTTGGTTAGACTTGTAAAAATGTATGCCGCTGGCGTTTGATGTCGTCCTCCGTGGAAGGAAGCGGGAGGAAATTTGCCGGCTGCCGTTGGAGATGCTCTTTATGCTGGAAATAATAGAGTGACATCCAATCCATTTGATTTGATTGCATGTATGATTGTCCCTCTATAAAAAAGTTAATTGCATGTACAGTGTACACGTGACTTGCAGGGTGGCTACAACTTCGTACAGAAAGTTAAAAAGAAACAGGTCCAACCTTAATCTTGTATTCTAAGTACTCTGTGGGTTCCACTATTAGTACATTAGCGAAAGAAGTATATATTAAATAAGTAGAGTAATATAAAAATCTAAAGTTAAAAGACAGAATTCAAACTCATGTCATCGCGTTGCGAGCATCCGACACTAACCAGCCCAACACATTTTTGTTATAGACCATGCTGGAGATATATCTCCATGTCTACTCTTATATATACTCCATTCGTTCCTAAATATTTGTCTTTTTCAGATTTCAAATGGACTACCACATACAGATGTGTACGTAGACATATTTTAGAGTGTACAGATTCACTCATTTTGCTCCGTATGTCTTTTCAGGAAGGGGTCAGCTTTGTCCTTGATTTATTTATGAGGTATCAGATGCCACTGCACCGCCAAGAAAAGAGGGTAACATCAAAATTATGGACTACTTTTTTGAGTATGTTGGTAAGGTCCGGTCATAGTCACTTGTTGAAATTTCTAAAAAGACAAATACTCCCTCCGTCCAGAAATACTTGTCATCAAAATGGATAAAAGGAAATGTATCTAGACGTATTTTAGTTTTAGATACATCTCTTTTTATCCATTTTGATGACAAGTATTTTCGGACAGAGGGAGTAGAAAACAGAGTTGGTGATGATGGTGTGCGTGCCATCCTGCAATATAGGCCGTCGGATTTATATCTAACGGATAGGAAAGAAACTATGGCAATTTTGCAAAAATATACCCACACGTCTCTCCACGTTCGCAAATAAGGCCTTCCCTCGTTCAGCCTTTTCTCTCACAAGATAAACTACTCATACAAATGCATCTTGATGTTCCGTGCAACGCATGGGCAGCTAGCTAAAATAGTTCCTGTGATAATTGGGCTGAAGTGATATATTTTATGTCTGCCCCGAATGATTTTAGATTCACTAGTAGTAACAAAGAAAAGGTTGCCTTGTTAATTAATAGAAAACAGGGTGAAAACTATCACATGAGGCCTGTAAAAACAAGGCGCACTGGGTTCAGCGTCATCGTCACTACAGCTGTGCGCGCGAGAAGTATACATATCGAGGGGGCTACCGAGCAAGGCACTGAGACATAATGTTTGAGAGAGAATCCAATTGACAGATTATGCTCAGATCGAGTTGTCACCCTTCTGCTGCCATAGTT
>NC_041393.1:564740077-564740871 GCF_002162155.2 Triticum dicoccoides | reverse complement strand
CAACTAGCGAGTGTGTGTGTGTGTGTGTGTGTGTGTGTTTGAAAGAGGAGTAGATAGATTATTATCAAGAACGATGTGCCACCCTACTCCTTCAGTGCCGGGTGGTGTGTGTGTGTATGTTTGAGAGAGAAGCAAGTTGTCAGATTAGTATCAAGATTGAGGTGTCACCCTACTCCTTAGGTGTTGGGAAGTGTGGGTGTGTGGGTGTGTGTGTGTGGGGGGGGGGGGCAGTGACACTCACATATCTCTAGTCTTATAAAAAAACAGAGTTGGTGATGATGGTGTTCCTGCCATCCTGCAATATAGGCCGTCGGATTTATATCTAACGGATAGGAAAGAAACTATGGCAATTTTGCAAAAATATACCCACACGTCTCTCCACGTTCGCAAATAAGGCCTTCCCTCGTTCAGCCTTTTCTCTCACAAGATAAACTACTCATACAAATGCATCTTGATGTTCCGTGCAACGCATGGGCAGCTAGCTAAAATAGTTCCTGTGATAATTGGGCTGAAGTGATATATTTTATGTCTGCCCCGAATGATTTTAGATTCACTAGTAGTAACAAAGAAAAGGTTGCCTTGTTAATTAATAGAAAACAGGGTGAAAACTATCACATGAGGCCTGTAAAAACAAGGCGCACTGGGTTCAGCGTCATCGTCACTACAGCTGTGCGCGCGAGAAGTATACATATCGAGGGGGCTACCGAGCAAGGCACTGAGACATAATGTTTGAGAGAGAATCCAATTGACAGATTATGCTCAGATCGAGTTGTCACCCTTCTGCTGCCATAGTT
>NC_041393.1:564700205-564739906 GCF_002162155.2 Triticum dicoccoides | reverse complement strand
GATGATGGTGTTCCTGCCATCCTGCAATATAGGCCATCCGATTTATATCCGACGGATAGGAAGGAAACTATGGCAATTTTGCAAAATATACCCACACCCCTCTCCGCATTTGCAAATAAGGCATTCCATCGTTCATCCTTTTCTCCCACAAGATAAACTTCTCATACAAATGCATCTTGATGTTCCGTGAAATGAATGGGCATCTTGCTAGAAGGGAGAAGGAGTTTGTGTGACACATATCTAGCTATATTAAGGGATAGGTAGATAGCATATGTGTGAGAGACATTATTATACTTTGAGACATTAGTGGCTGTGGGTGGGCGGAATTAAAGGGGTGGGCGTGTTAGACATAGAGAGCGTGCGTGTTTCTGTGTGAGAGACTTGTAGGATGGGGTAGAAAGACGAATTTAACCCTGACAGAGGGAGAGAAATGCATGAAGTGCGCATGTGTGATTCCGATGCCCAGAGGGAAACGAGATATGTATGCGTGTGAGAGAGATTGCACAATTGATTCACGTATCACTATCTAGCGATCGTGGACGTGCATCGCTTGAACATAAGTCAATATATACTTCGTACTGTGGCCAAAGGTACAATATCGATTCAACGCTATAAAGATTGGACACTCACATATCACATTTTTTTTCTATTTAAATAAACCTTTTTAGTTGTGCATGCCAAAGTTATAGTGATGTTTCTTCAAACAACCAATGTAGCTATCATGTACATGCACCATTGTTACTCTTGCATTCAATTCATTAGTCTTGGATGATTTAAGTTTCTATTTTGAAGTAATATATGTAATATTCATATATGAATTCAACGGGTACGCAATTTATGAAATGGAGGCTATGTAATCATACGAGGTAACACTTTTAAGTAGCTGACTACAATATCCATTTCTTTTTGTGCGCCTCTACAGTAACACGTCAATGCATTATGTTTAAAGTAAATAACCAATGGCACTAATTTATCTATTTACACGAGAAATACATAGGCTGAGCGTTTGATCCCTTTTTTTGTGAACGCGCCACTACACCCGTATGATTGGTAGCGCACGTGTGAACGTCCAAGTTATTGGCGCATCATCCCGAGTTATTGTCTTTTTTTTCTGGTGTGGACTTCACACCAGTTATTAACTGCTGACGCGTGCCCCGTGTACACAGTCTAGCATGACCTTCCCGCTAGCACGGTCAAAAATTAGTTGAAACTAGATAAGAATGACCCCGCGGGCGGCAAAATCTCCCGCCTCCTTCTAAAATTTCCGTCACCTTAGTCTTTAGCATGCGAAATCCCCCTTTTGTCCTTGGTGCACGGAGACCAACAATTACAATACCGCCCTCATCTACATGATAGGTCGGGGACGCTTTGGTAACTTCTGGTCCCCCCCACTACACGGCACCCCCATTTCCTCTCCCCCTCCCGCAAAAATGACTAACTCCACAGCACCACAGCATCTTACATCACGCCGTCCGTACTTCATCGCCCTTTCTCCCCTCCCCTCTTGAAACCCTAGACCGCTCATCCACCGGCGTACCATAGCCCATTCACTGCCAGCGGCGTCCACCTCGCCGGATCTGCTTCTGCGGCAGCATCTACCCCTCCCACCTCCCGTACAAACAAGTAGACTGCTCATCCACCACTGTACCACAGCCCATTCAGTGCCGGCCTTGTCCACGGCACTGGATCTGCTTCGCCGTTACTCTCGTCAACCGTCGTGCATCTGTAGCGGCTCATTCATACTCCCCACCAGAGATGCTTCGTCCACACCCCCCGGAGCCGCCCCACCGACGCCCCCGTCAACGGCCTCTGATCCTCTTCGCCGACACCTTCGTCAACCCTACCGGAGCCGCTTCGCCGACACCTTCCTCAACCCTACCAGAGCCGCTTCGCCGACACCATCGTCAACCCTACCGGAGTAGCTTCACCTATACCATTCTCAACCCTACCGGGGCGGCTTTGTGAACTCACAAGTCCACGGCCTCAGATCCGCTTCCTCGCAACCTACCGGAGAAGCTTCTGACGCCTCGTCCACGGCCGTAGATCCGCATCATCGACACCACCCTTAACCTAACCACCGGAGCAGCTTCTAACGCCCCGTCCACGGCCGCAGATCCGCATCGTCGACACCATCCTTAACCCAACCACCGGAGCAGCTTCTGACGCCTCGTCCATGGCCGCAGATCCGCGTCGTCGACACCATCCTTAACCCAACCACCGGAGCAGCTTCACCTACGCCCTCGTCCAAGGCCACAGATCCGCTTCGCCCACACCGTAGTCCACCCTACCGGAGCCGCTCCACAAACACCTTACTCGACTGTTCTAGATCTCCTTACCGGACCCCGACAGCCAGCGCAACGTCATCACCCTTGACGTTTCTAACCTGATTCCCACCGTCTGGAGAGATGCCAAGCACCCGCCACAGCCTAGGTACTTGTCACCTTTAAACCCGTCCAACATCACCTGCCCGATGTACTTCAAATATACTAACCGGTCGCTGTTACCTGTTATGGAGCTGGCAAAAACTACAAGGACGATGTTTCTTCTGGATCTAACAGCTTGGCCAACCAAGATCCTGGACTGAGGCATTGCTATGATCTTGTAAGCGCGTCTCTCTATCTCTCTCTCTCTCTCTCTCTCTCTCTCTCTCTCTTGTATTGTTCTGTGCCTGCCAGCGTGCTTTGCTAGGATTTTCGACCAGTAATCCCTTTGTGCAGATAATGATTTCTACTACTGGCTGCTAAATTAGATATGTAGATGTCATACATGATACTACCTCGTACCTCCGTTCCTAAATATAAGTCTTTCTAGAGATTCCACTATAGGCTACATACGAAGCAAAATGAGTGAATCTACACTCGAAAATGCATCTATATACATCTGTATGTGGTCCATACTGGAATCTCTACAAAGACATATATTTAGGAACATGGGCAGTACATTACACAAAATCATAGGTGGCATGTAGGAATTCCAGTGCACTACATTAGGCTCCCTTAGAGTGCATGCTAGTCCAGCATACAGAGTCATGGCTAGTTTATGGTACACACACAATCATTAATTGGTGGTTTAAATATGCGCAAGGGATATGCAATGTAGTATCATGTAGAGATGTCTGAAATTAGCCATGTCAACTTGCAGATAGGGTTACACAATGAAAAAGTACAAGATGTATGTGGCAATTTCATGGAACATCGCAAATAAAAAGGAGAGGCAGCCGTGAGCCTATACAGTGTGCTATGGTACGTCACTCCTCCATTGCAATCATCGTGACATGTTATTTGTATGCCAGTTCTATTAGCCAAGTTTCTTAGGGACAATTATTACGAGTTATCCTAAGAAAATAAGCAACTGTGAATATAAGCTCCATGTAATAAGCCAACCAGTTCTTTTCATTGCGTTTTCAGCTTATCTTTGGTATGATCAGTGGAAAGTCTAGATTGCATTATATTTTTTCATTTTGCTGCCCATATGGAAATTAATTTGACTCGCAAAAATCACAAATTGAACCCAGTGCAGTAATTAATATGATAGGAAAACAGACCATCACTAGTTGCTCAAAATGCAAATACAAAGATACCACCTACTTGGCACAATCTACATTGGTCAATGTTTTCCATAGATATCCCATTGCCTAATTTAAACGAAGAACACATGACCCACATTTAAGTGAAGAACAATTATTTATTGAAATTTGATGGTCCAAGTGACTGGTTATTATCATATAGCAGCACCACCTGAAAGCATCATATAGCAGCAGCAGCAGCTAATAGCAACTCATCATACAGCAGCAGCAGTCTGCAATTCATCATATACCAGCAGCATCTCATAGCAATTCATCATATAGCAGCAGCAGGAGCAGCTCATAGCAATTCATCATATAGCAGCAGCAGGAGCAGCTCATAGCAATTCATCATATAGTAGCAGCAGGAGCATCTTATAGCAGCTCATCATATAGCAGCAACAGCTCATAGCAATTCATCATATAGCAGTAGTAGCTCATAGCAACTCATCATACAGCAGCAGCAGCTCATAGCAATTCATCATATAGCAGCAGCAAGAGCAACTCATAGCAATGCATCATATAGCAGCAGCAGAAGCAGCTCATAGGAATTCATCGTATAGTGGATCAGAATGAAAATTTGGCAAAAAAATAGAGGAGATCCTCACCTTGTTGGATGAGCTCATCCTTCAACAGCACCTCAAGGCCATGTCCTGGGAGGAGGGGAGGGGGAATAAGGTGCCTTCTGCCGCAGTGTGGCATCAGCCGTAGTTGTGCAGCGCCCGTCGGAGTAGTTCGTTGGACGAAACACAGTGGAGTAGCTACTGGAGACCATGTGAATGAGGGGCGGCGCTAGAGGGAGGAGCAACCAGGGAGATTTGCCCCTACCCGCTGGCCATGTAGCCTAGCTGGACATAGCATCGTCGAGGACCAGGCCAGATGGGACCAGTGGCGACGGCTCGCTGGAGGAACCGTAGTGCTACAGGTACGGGATCGAGGTAGACGGGAAGGGGAGAGGAGATGCAAGTGGGCAGGCAATGAATGCTTGCTTGTTTGTTTTTACTTGAGGGTCAGGTGTGACATGAGCGTCAATAGTTGCATTTTGAGTGTAATATAGGCAGACAACAGAGTCATTTCACTATTCCCATTCCCTTCAATTTTTAGTGAGGTTCTACCCGAAACACCCCCTCCAAAGCAAAATTAGTTAAGCCCAAGCCCATAACTCAAAAATGACTTCTTTACATCTTTTATGGCTTATTTTGACAATATGCCCTTAAAAGGCGGAATCCAACTGGCCCTTAACCTGCAATTCAATTGTGAGTGCAATGACGAATCACTCCTGCCTGCTATCTATACATTTAGGCATCATCATACATGGCATAACCTAATACATGTGCATTCCATTGTAGAATCTGGAATATGGAATGTTTATGTTAGTTCATACGTTGCACATGATGTTTAAATGCCCCTTAAATCTAGTTAGTCAAGTGATGGTCTTTAAGCCTCCTTCTTTGCTTCTTTTCTTGATATGTAAGATTTGCTCACACATCTGTTCAATTGCTTGTTTGCATTAGCCAGCCATACTAGGACTGTTTGCTTTGATTACTTGCTGTTCTTGACCTAACACTCTAACAGAGATTGTCAACGATTTAAACACTAAGGGCTGCTGTAATGGGGCCTTGTCTAACTCATAGGTGACATAAAGGTTTGGCTGTACACTACAGTAGGCTCTCCAAGAGTACCTGGAGATCCAGTTCAAAGGCATGCCTAGTTTTTACATAGTGTAGACATAGTAAATGCTCATTTCATTGTGTCCAAGTGCAGGAGATGCGGCATGTTTCATTATGTGGTGTTGTTTTGTTATAATCTCATCCTTTTGTGTTCACAGACTGGAAAGTATGCATATTTATCTTCCAAGGAGACGAGTAACTAGTTTGTGTCCCCTTGCAGAGGGGGTGCAATGAAGATAAGATTGAGGATTTCCAAGTACAAGATGTTAGGAAGGAGCCTTGCAAGGGAAGTAGGAGCTGCGCTGAGCCTCTTCAACCTGCTAAGGTAAGTCACTATATGCAACTCAACAGTTCAATTCCTTGTTTGTTTCAGGCATAGTTAATTTTCTCTTTTCAATTGCTTCATTTGTCCTCAGTTAATGAGATGCCCAAATAATCATGCCTAATGTTCGGTACTTGTATAACTATTAGTTGACATAATTAAAGGCCTCGCCATTTAATTACTTTGCCGAAGTGTGCCAGAAGCTTTGAAGTCTATTAACCAACTATTATTGCATGAGGCTCACAATCTAGTCTATACTACGCTAATGATTACATAGTTTTGCCTGCTATAGTACGTTTGTATGAAACCCTCTGCTGTTCATTATGCTCCCTAAGACTTTAATTGAGATATAGAATGGCCAACTGCTTGCTTACTTATACGCAATGTGCTGTCTAAATTTGTAACTTGTCTGTGTTTTCGATTCGGCCCCAACATCATGCTCCTCTGGTGAGCTAAGATGGATTTCTGTATGCAGGCTGCACAGACTATCTTTTTTATAATTTTTAAAATATCACCTGCTTATGCTTCATGACGTGTAACATTTTTTTTCCGAAAGTGACGTGCAACATTATTGTTAGTCCTGTTTTGCCATGTAGTACAAAATAGTGTCTTGCTCGCTTCACTGTTGTAACTATATTTTTGCCCTAGTCATGTGTACTTACAGAAACATTTCAGGATGAAGTGACATCAACACAAAGATCTGCGAGCAGTGTGGCACGACCGTTACCGAATGATTATGGATTGGAATTGGAATGTGCTGATGTTCTTGAGCATCAACTAGAGGTGGCAAGGCAACATGTACATGATTGTCAACGTATAATCAACAAGTTGAGACTGGACATGCAGGTATTAGGTGTAGGAGTCAAAAAAAATGAAACTAGACACTGAGGTAACCATGAAGGAATTGGAGATTTTGCAGACTGAAATTTGTGCTATCTGAATCCGGCCAATCCTATTTTCTAAAGAGATAATAGTTCAAATGGAGTTAAGTTGATGCGCGTCCATGATGTATGAGCTGTATTTGCGCAGTGTATGTAATTTGCTGTTTGTGTATGCTTTATCATCACCTGTGCCGAACCATAATGCCCAGTGGGTATAATCGACTATAATTTCTTTATTGTATAGTGTAGGATTATTCTACCTTTCTATGCCTTGATCTGTTTGTTGTATAGTGTATGCTTTTTAGAGGTGATAGTATTGAGTAGGATAATTCTTTGAATATGCTATATCATTCAAACGGGGGCCAACTCTCCTGACCATGGCCCTTCACGGGCCGTAGGATCCATGGGCCTTGTACGGGTCGTCGGGTCCATGGGCCTTCAATGGGCCGTCGAGTCCATGGGCCTTCAATGGGCCATCGGATCCATGGGCCTTCAATGGGCCGTACGATCCGTGGGCCTTCTACGTCTCGTAGGATCCATGAGCCTTCTACATCTCGTAGGATCCATGGGCCTTGTAAGGGCCGACTCATTTATGGGTCTTGTACGGGCCTTTAATGGGCCGTAGACAGGACTTTAATGGAAATCATACGTTTTATGGGCTGACCATAACGGGCCGTTTATAGGCCGTATTTGGTGATGCTATGAAAATGGCCCAATAGATTAACGGTCCACAAATGGGCCGACTGTAACGATGGGCTAAATTCGGCCCACAAGCAGAAAATGACAGTAATGGGCCGTAAGTAACCAAATGCTGCAAATGAGCCCAAGAATAAATGGGCCCTTAGAAGGCTGAAAGTTAACTTGGGCTGGAAACGGCCCAACAGAATAACGGGTCGTTAATGGGTATAAAGTGATACACTGTTCATTATGGGCCAGTTTCACCACAGGCCATTAATGGGTGTAAAGTGATACACTGTTCATTACGGGCCAGTTTCACCACGGGCCGTTAATGGGCCAAGAGTTACAAAGGGCCTCATATGGGTCGAAAGACGTCATGGACCAGACATGGGCCAGAAGTGAAAAAGGGCTGGAATCATATTGGATGGCCCAGATGACGCTACTGGGCCTAATTCGGATATGGCGTAACAGGCCTTGGGTTAGCGGGCTGTAAATGGGCTATATGCGAACATGCCATTAACAGGCTTTCCATGGGCCGACCCGCCAGCTTTTGACCAAGTCAAACGGGCCGGCCTTTTCACAGGAATGGGCCACTATTGGGCTGTGCCACATGTCGACGTATCATAGGCGCCTTCTATCCAATGAGTGGATGACATCTGTCCCAACGATAAGCCGACACGTGTTTCCTCCAGCCAATGATGATTTTACACGTGGAAAATCCCCATTGGTCAGGGCTGTTAACGGGTTATCGGATCCAAAACCCGACCCGATAGCTTAACAGTGTTCCATTACGGTGGATGCCACGTGTCAGTCACCCTCGACGAAAGCACTTCTGTGACGCGCGATTTATCGTCATGGAAGTGGACACTTCCGTGATGATAATTTTGGTAATGTGATGGAACACTTCTACGACAGCACAGGTATGACAATCTTGATTCTGTCATAAAATCGTCATGGGTGTACATGCATGACAAAAAACGCGACCTACTGTGACAAACACGTATCATCACGGAAGTGTATTTTTTTGTAGTGTTTGTGTAGGTGCGTGGGACTTTTGAGGAGCCACCTACTGGATTGATACCTTGGTTCTCAATAACTGAGGGAAATACTTACGCTACTTTACTGCATCACCCTTTCCTCTTCAAGGAAAACCAATGCAAGCTCAAGATGTAGCAATGCATCATCGCAGACTGCATCGCGCCGCCGCCTGATCCAGGCCAGCCACCGCACGCAACTGCCGTTGTCGGTGTGAAAACCGGCGGATCTCGGGTAGGGGGTCCCGAACTATGCATCTAAGGCTAATGGTAACAGGAGGCGGGGGACACAATGTTTACCCAGGTTTGGGCCCTCTCTATGGAGGTAATACCCTACTTCTTGCTTGATTGATCTTGATGATATGCGTATTACAAGAGTTGATCTACCACGAGATCGTAGAGGCTAAACCCTAGAAGCTAGCCTATGATTATGATTGTTGTTGTCCTACGGACTAAAACCCTCCGGTTTATATAGACATCGGAGGGGGCTAGGGTTACAGAGAGTCGGTTACAGAGAAGGGAATCTACATATCTGAATTGCCAAGCTTTCCTTCCATGCAAAGGAGAGTCCCACCCGGACACGGGACGAAGTCTTCAATCTTGTATCTTCATAGTCCAACAGTCCGGCACAAGCATATAGTCCGGCCATCCAAGGACCCCCTAATCCAGGACTCCCATAGTAGCCCCTGAACCAGGCTTCAATGACGATGAGTCCGGCGCGCAGATTGTCTTCGGCATTGCAAGGCGGGTTCCTTCTCCGAATACTCCATGGTAGATTTTAAACACATGAATCGTGTACGACTCTGCAATTTTTTTTTCACGTACCACCGTAGAGAGCACAATATTCCACGAGTCTAATGTGCTGACAATTTTTACCTAGCATGACATCTCGCCGCAACCCGGTTATTATTAAAACCGTTGTTCCCAACCTGGCACTACACATCTTGCGAGGTGGTTTTATTGGCACATCTTGTCGAAGCAGAGATCGTGTCCCCCTTATCACGGGATTCTCATCAATACGGGCGTGGGTAACCCAACCGTTCCATTAGTACGACTCCTTGGTTCAGGCAAGTTCCAAATGGCCGCGCGAAGGACGCTTGACATTCTTCATCTATATAAAGAGGTCAAGACCTGCCCTTTTCTTTCCATGCCTGATCCTCCCCTTCCTCTACCTTGAGTTCCAACACCCAAGGTTTAGTCCAAGTGCTCCGGACCTTCAACCATGTCCGGATCCAACCTTCAAGGATGGTGGATGGCCTCTTCCGTCATAGAGGAGGACATCAAGAAGCTCAGAGAGGCTAGGTATTTGACCGCCGAAATCCTTCACAAGCTTCCTGCTCAAGGGCAGGTTATTCCCACTCCCAAACCCAACGAGAGCGTCATATTCATCTCCCACTTCCTCTGAGGGCTAGGCTTCGGTCTTCATCCCTTTGTTAGAGGGCTCATATTTTGTTACATGTTAGACTTTCACGATCTAGCTCCGGATTCCTTCCTTCACATCTCAACGTTCATCATTGTGTGTGAGGCCTTCCTCCGCCCTACCCCACACTTCGGCTTATGGCTCAAGACCTTCAATGTGAGGCCGAAGATGATTAACGGGCGACACGCGGAGTGCGGAGGCTCTATAGTAAGCAAAGGTGTCGATTCTTTATGGACAAAGGGTTCCTTACTGGAGGTGTCCGACCTATGGCAACGGGAGTGGTTTTATATCACAGCACCCCGAGGTACAAAGTGGGAAGCCACCCCAGCCTTCCGCTCCGCTCGTCCGCCACAGCTTGCATCATGGGTCAACAAGGGGCTAGACTGGGGATCGATTGATGACGTGCGGATATTGCAAAGCCGCATTCAAGATCTCATCAAACGGGACATCAACCTTGTCAAGGTAATCCAAGTAATGTTAGTTCGTCGGGTCCTGCCATGCCAACGTCGATCTCTCCGCATGTGGGAGTTCAACCCAGAAGGACCGCGAACTATTCAGCACTTCTTCGGCGTGATGCTCGAAGGGATGTATCTATTATTCTTGGGATCACGAATAAAGTGTCCGGACACAACCAAGGATGCAGGCCTCAACTGCAATCGTTTAGACACCCAGGTACGTAACTCCGTGACCGAACATGCTGTCATTATATTTGTCACAACATTATTCTGAAAAACCACCCTCGACCAGGACTGGATAAGAAAGGCAGAGAGGATCAGGTGTTCGGCCCCTCTTCCCGAAGATTTGCCGGATCCTGTACTAACCAGGTTGCTGGCTCGTGCACCTTATGAAGTGCCATCAGGGGAGGACAAGGAGAGGAATAGGGAAGCCGCAAGCGGACTTCATGCTGGAGGTACGTCACTCATCCTAACTGGAAAAGTTAGTATCCCCGTGGCAGAGGATGCACTGGGAGGAGAATCTAGTATCCCCTCTCCCCACGGGAAGAAAAGGACCGCCCCCGAAGATTTGGAAGAAGAGGTCTCCAAACGAGGGAAGAATCCATCATCACGGGGCCCTGCCCTGGAGGGCAGCATTGCCGCACATCGCTCACAGGGGCGCCAACCGTTAACCGAGCCGTAAGTGAACAAAGGTACTTTAGTAAGCATGCCCCATTCTTTTCTTGAGAATAACAACCGAGACATATGTTTTGCAGTCCGGCTCATAGCCCTTCTCAACAATGTTCGTCCTTAGGGGATCTTCTTCCGGAGATGATGGAGAGCGAAACGCCTCCTCCTACTTCCCCGCCTCATAAGGAGGACGACCCTGAGGTGTCGTCCTGGAGGATCTCTCTCGATCCGCAAAGACCAGAAGGTAACTCTTCGGCCGCCCGAAGTCCGGGGTTCTCAGCTCCTAGAGAGACCAACAGAGAAGGCCCTGGACTGTCCGATATACAACCGGACGCATTGACGGGTCTTCTGCGGCAAGCGGCTATCTCAGAGGCACATCGTACCTTAATGGGTACGGTGGTTGAGAGGATTTCATCCGCGAAAAGCGGGTTGAATGAAGCTTTTACGAGCCTGCTAAGAGGCTTTGAGGTACGCAAAGTGATATTTTTTGAATATACCGTAAACGCAAGGTACACTTTGTATAGACGGTAACCCCTGAGACTCTGGTTGCCATCCGGATGAGGCGAACAGCAGATCATAGTCCCTGGTAATGATGGTGCCCATTTTGTGTGCAGGCGGCTGCAGCTCCGACGGCTGACCAGACTGCTGAATTTGCCGAACTGAGGTGGCAACTTGACGTGGCGAATGCAGACATCACGCTTGTGAACAAGCGGCTTGACGAGGCGCATGGTATGTATGTTTGGTCTGCAAATATTAATAAGAGCATGATGCTAGGATTTATAATATGCCTTGACTGCAGATGGTGCTGCCGCCGTGGAGACCTTTTGGGCAGAGCTTGCTCGGGCCAAGGATCAAGCCAGGAGAAGGAATGCGGCCGCCGTGAAGACAACCGATGAATTAAAAGCCGAACAGGCTGCTCATCGCCAAAGTGAGAATAAAATAGCCAACATGGCTCTTGAGCTAAAAAATGTCGCAAGCCAATATGAGCTTCTCGAAAGGGAAAACCAAACGAAAACGGATGACCTAGAGAAGGCCTTACAAGCAGCAAAGGAAACCCGCTTTGAGATCAGAGCGGTTCGGGAGGAGCTTCGGCAAGCCGGTGATATCGCGGCTGGGAAGCCCATTTTATTGCGAACGAAATTCGGCGATCCAAAGTATGCCCCTCTTGACCAATTGTGGAGTTCTTCAGACGCATACTTGGAATTGGCAAAGAGTGCTGCTGACGCGACACAGTATTTCAAGGATTGAGAAGATCATGAGGTGGAAAGATTGTTCTGGTCGCAGTTCAGTGCTCCAAAGCGTCTGCTCCTGTTGAATGAGCAAATGGTCGAGTGGGCCGAGCTCCATAGGTTATCCGGGCTTGCCATGAAGGCCGTCGTGGATCACTTGTGGCTGAAGGAACCAAGTCCGAATAGTTATTTTGGTTTGGTGCAGCGATTTATTCGTGCTGTGCCGCATATCGACGCTGTCAAGAGGTCGGCGTGCATATAGGGTGCGCGGATGGCCCTTACCCATGTTAAGACATATTGTGCGAAGATGGAGGCCACCGATACTGCAACCAGGGGTCCACCCGGGGGCCAGGACTCCCCCGAGCACTATTTTGAAGAAGTCTTAGAAGGTGCCCATTTAATAGAGGCTCAGTACTCAAAGAATACCATGTTCAAATGACATGTATCTAGATTGTAAAAACAATGCTTTTGGTAATGAAGGCTATATTTATACTTTTGCCCGTAAAGTATTGTAATGCCTCTTGTGCGGCCGCTTATGTACATATGTATATAACCTGAAAGTTTGCAGTCGTCGGCTTCAGCCCCCTCGCATATAATGCGGGGGTGTTCGGCGAAGCGCGTAATCACACTTGATCCAACGTCTTGGTCCGTTAAGGAGGTGGTAGCGCGGAGAACAAGGCAATCGTACTATATAGCTTTAATACTTTCACTTAGCCATAGGAGTTTGACGGTGGGGCTACTATATAGCCCTTGGTATGTTCACGCTCATCCGAATATGGTGCATGTACATATGTGACCGGGAAACCGGTCCTTCATTAATGCAGAGGAATCGCGAAGATTCCGCTAAGTCATCGAGTGGTTGACCAGTCTCTCGCTTTATCATGACAGTCAGTTTTCAGCTTTCTCTACTGAGGTGCTCATCCAGATGAACCAGGGCACAATCGCAGTAGTTCTCCCGGTGCCACCTTAGCCGATAGAACGGAATGTAAGGTAAAAAAACACAAGAGCCGGCAAACCCAACTATTGACCAAAGACATGATTCAGAGCTGATGCATATAAGGCCAAACTCGCGACGCCGAACACTCCCGAAGGTATTCGGACTTTACATCATATACTGGGCTGAGTACCGCCCTCGATAATGAGCCCTGAAATTCCGGGTACGTGCATTAATCCGGCATGACGAAAGAGCGGCTGTGGTGAGGGCATAAATCCCAAAAACACATTGGTTTCCGCCCTTGTAACGTCTATTTTGGATCAGCGAATCATAAGCTTTCCAATAATGCCGATATCCCTCTTGGTTATTTTAAGTGTCAGGAGGGTGTGAGGCAACACGAGACAATAAAAGAAGGTTTACATAGGGTCTTAATCTAAAAACAAACCTTTGAACGGGGCCCTACTGCACGTATGCGCCTTTATCTCCGTTGTGCCATATCCTGGAAGGGTGTAGCACAATGGTCATCTATAAAGAAAAGAAAGAAAACCGAGGTGAAAGAATCTGGTGTGACCGTGCGAAAACTTGGTTATTCTTAATGAACCATGAGAGTTCAATCTATTGAGTATTAATAGGGTCGAGCCGAACTATGGACCCTTTTACATGCGGGCAGCCCCTAGCACCACATATGGGGGCATATCCGTTGATCAAGCTCAGGTTTATCTGGGTTGCTACAACTAGGTGTATGTCGAACGCGTCAAGCCATGCCCGTGGCCTCGAAGACCGATGCGTTGCTCGGGTTGGAGAGGCCATTCAGTGGTTCGGCTGCTAGAGCTGCCACATTATCTTCCGTACATAGAGAACACACCGTATTTCCGCTTATTGTGATGGCGCCACGTGGACCGGGCATCTTGAGTTTGAGATAAGTGTAATGTGGTCCTTCCAAGTAGTGCATGATAGCCGCTTCGGAATGGAGCAATGTCGAAGATTAGTTCTTCGCTTCGAAAGTTGTCGGGAGAACCGAATACAACCTCTAATGTTAAAGAGCCCGTGCAGTGGGCCTCTACGCCTGGTATTACTCCTTTAAAGGTAGTACTACTTTGGTTGATTCTTGATGGGTCTATCCCCATCTTCTGGACAGTGTCCTGATATATCAGATTAAGACTACTGCCTCCGTCCATGAGGACTCGGGTGAGATGGTATCCGTCAATTATTGGGTCGAGCACCAAGGCGGCCGAACCTCCATGCCGGATACTAGTCGGATGATCCCTGCGATCGAAAGTGATCGGGCAGGCCGACCACGGATTGAATTTGGGGACGACTGGTTCTACAGCGTATACGTGTCAGTGTGCGCGTTTGGGCCTCCCCTTTGGTATGTGAGTGGCATAAATCATGTTTACTGTTTTGACCTCTGGTGGAAATTTTTTCTGTCCCCCAGTGTTCGGCTGGCGAGGTTCGTCCTCGTCTTCACTTGGCAGATCCCTCCCCTTGTGTTCGACGTTTAACTTGCTGGCCTGCTTGAAGACCCAAGATTCTCTGTCGGTGTGACTCACAGGTTTCTTGGGGGTGCCATGAATTTGACAGGATTTGTCTAGAATTTTATTTAGGCTGGACGGTCCATCTCTGTTGCCTTTAAATAGCTTTTTCCGTTGACCGGGTCTAGAGCCCCGGAATCCGGGATTTACCGCTGTGTTGTCGGGGCTGTCTTCATTATTTTGACACTTGTTTTTATTGCGTCGCGGCTTTCCATTGCCATCCCTGATTTCGGATGTGCTTGGGTCGCTGGCGCCGCTGCGGGCCAACCAACTATCCTCGCTCGCGCAAAAGCGGGTCATAAGAGTTGTTAGGGCTGCCATTGTCCTCGGCTTTTCCTGGCCGAGGTGTCTGGCAAGCCATTCGTCCCGGACACTATGTTTGAAAGCTGCTAGGGCTTCAGCATCCAGACAGTCGACAATTTGGTTCTTCTTGGTGAGAAATATGTTCCAAAGCTTACAGGCTGACTCTCCGGGTTGTTGAATTATGTGACTTAAATCGTCTACATCCAGAGCTCGAACATATGTCCCTTGAAAATTATCCCTAAAAGCGTCCTCGAGTTCCTCCCAGCTTCCAATGGTATTTTCGGGGAGGCTTCTCAACCAGTGTCGAGTTGGTCCTTTCAACTTGAGGAGCAGGTATTTGATGGCGTGGAGATCATCTCCATGAGCCATGTGGATGTGAAGAATAAATCCTCAATCCAGACTGCAGGGTCTGTCGTTCTGTCGTATGCCTCGATGTTTACGGGTTTAAACCCCTCTAGAAATTCATGGTCCAGCACGTCATCGGTGAAGCACAGGGGGTGTGCGGCGCCTCTGTACTTGGATGTGTCATGGCGTGGGTCCGACGACTGTAGTGTTCGATATTGATTCCGAGCTGGTAGTCGATCAGTATAGTCAGTTTGGTGGCCGTGATCGTGCGTAGGGACACGTTTCCTAGATCCATAGATGGACCTGGTCATACCAACTTTTTTGTCCAGGTGCTCACGTAGATCCTGTGCTGACTTGTGTGCAGCGTCATTAGCCACTCTGTCTCGACCACAGAGTGGTCGGTCCGGCAGATCGGCTGTATTGTTTTTCGGCGGAATGGGCGCGATAGCCTCGTCGTCGAATTCGGGCAGGAGCTTGCGTTTTGGGTAGCTCTTTGTGTGTCGATCACCGCCGTATGTTTCGTCAGTGTCGAGCACTTTGTTCCATCTGTGGTTGAGCGTATCCTGCGTAGCTTTAAGCCATTGATTAAGATTCTTCAAGCTCCTCGCGGTGGCAATAAGCCTTTTGTGGAGGTGCTCTTGTTCCAAGTGTTTTTCCAGGATGATGTGTGCATCGTCGTCCGGACTGTTCTCCTCTCCGGAGACCGGTTTATAAGTTTTGTCTTCGGCATCACTATGATCAGACAGCAACCCCGAACTATGTTCGCCATCCCCTGGCTCGCCCTGCTCCATCGCTGGGTCTACGGGGTCGTCGTTAGCGTCGTCGGGGGTATTATTCTTTTTTGTGCCGGTATCGCTGTTTTTGCTATGGTGGGGTTTAGAGCGGCACCGCTGATGTCGGTGCTTTGTTTGCTTCTCAAGGGGATTATCCTCCGTTGTATCGTCGCCATTGCTTTCTCTGGATGTGTCCACCATATATATATATATCATATGATGAGGTGGTTCTCCAGCGCCCTGGGGGCGGTGGTTCCCGTTGTTCTCCGGCATCATCATCTATACCGTTGATGTCTTTGTAGTCGAAATCAACCATGTCGGTTAAGTCGTCGATAGTGGCTATTAAGTGGGTGGTGGGTGGGTAACGAGTTCATTCGTCGTCCGCTTCCCACTCAAGCCGGACATAGTTCGGCCAAGAGTCTCCTGACAGAGAGAGAGAGAGAGAGAGAGAGAGAGAGAGAGAGAGAGAGAGAGAGAGAGAGAGATTTTAATGAGTTTAGCACGTCGCCCAAGGGTGAGTGCAGGAAGATATCCGCGGAGCTAAACTCCATGATCCCTAGTTGGATCCAATGGGCACGGATGCACGCGGTTCGGAGCCTATGGCCGGAGACGAGTCTGAGGGTCCGATGACACATACCTTATTGGAGGCGAAGTCTGTGTTCGGCTCTATCGCCGCTGAGTGTGTGGCCTCCGTGGCGGGGTCCATCCTCCCATCCTCGGATGGCACGATCTCCGCCGGATTTAAAGCCAGGGCAGCTGCAGGTGTGATCTCCTGCACACCGTACGATGGAAAATCTAAGTCATGCTCATCGCGATTGTAGGGCGCACCTGTCATGGGCTCGAATCTGAAGATCAAGTCTCTATGGATGTCGGCAGTGTAGTTCAGGCTTCCAAACCTGACCTGATGGCCAGGGTGTCGGATTTAGGGTTCCGGCAGACCCTTGAGGTTCGAACACTGGGGTGCGCGTGGAGGTTTCGCCTTCTACCTACCTGTTCCTCGCCGAATCGCAAGGATCTAAACTACAAGAAGAACAACACAAGGGACACAAGATTTATACTAGTTCAGGCCACCATTGTGGTGTAATACCCTACTCCAGTGTGTGGTGTGGTGGATTGCCTCTTGGGCTGATGATGAACAATACAAGGAAGAACAGCCTCGCGAGGGTCTGTTCTTGTGGTGGTGTCGTCCCTTTGGAGGGGTTGATTCTAGATGCCTATCCTATCTCTAGATTCCTGTCCAGATGCCTCTACCCTGGGCCTCTCCCCAAATATTGAGCGGGAAGGGCGCCAACAATTGGCCATTTTGAAGGGGAACATCTAGTACACTTATCCTGACTAAAGTTGGTCCTCGCCTGTCAAAGGCTCTGGTGGTGACGCCGGCTTGGGCTCCACGGTGACCTCCATCCTGCCGTTGGACTGGTCTTGGTCTTGTTGCACCGAAATGGATGCCTTTGCTTGATGCTCTCGCATGCACTTGCTCCCCTTGCGCCAAAGAGGAAAGAAGAACACTGCGCGGCTGGCGCCTAGCTGGCGCCCTTGGTCGTCATGGCTTGCATCACGGGCACCTCGCGAGGTACCCCGCCTTGAACTCTCCGCCTCCTCGTGAGCTAGCCTGATGAGGCCGTGCCTGAGGAAGCTCCTTGTCGTCCGCCCCGCGAGGCTTGGCCCCTCACGAGGGTCTTGAGCTTGTGTTGATGAAGATGGGCCGTGCTGGGCCCCCCTTTGAGCCACGCCGCAGGCCGCAGGCAGGCAAGTCTGGGGACCCCCATTCCCAGAACGCCGACACAGGGGCATAGCTATCGATCTGCTCCAGATGGCCAAGCGAATTGGCCCGTAGTGCGAAGCCGCCGAATACGAAGGTCTGTCCGGGAAAGAAAACCTCACCCTGGACTTCGTCATTGTGGACGATTGAAGGGGCCATCAAGCCTTATGGTGACGGCACAATGGAACTCTCAATGAAAGCACCAATGTCGGTGTCAAAACCGACGGATCTCGGGTAGGGGGTCCCGAACTGTGCGTCTAAGGCTAATGGTAATAGGAGGCGGGGGACACAATGTTTACCCAGGTTCGGGCCCTCTCTATGGAGGTAATACCCTACTTCCTGCTTGATTGATCTTGATGATATGAGTATTACAAGAGTTGATATACCACGAGATCGAATAGGCTAAACCCTAGAAGCTAGCCTATGATTATGATTGTTGTTGTCCTACGGACTAAAACCCTCTGGTTTATATAGACACCGGAGGGGGCTAGGGTTACACAGAGTCGGTTACAGAGAAGGGAATCTAAATATCTGAATTGCCAAGCTTGCCTTCCACGCAAAGGAGAGTCCCACCCGGACACAGGACGGAGTCTTCAATCTTGTATCTTCATAGTCCAACAGTCCGGCACAAGCATATAGTCCGGCCGTTCTAGGACCCCCTAATCCAGGACTCCCACACCCGTGGCCCGAGGCAGGGCCGACCACCGCCACCGTCGTTGAAGCCATCGCCGCCGCTTTTAGATCCACCACACGTCCATGCGCGTTGGGGCCCCACCACCCCTGAGATTAGGGAGAGAGGAAGGACCCCCGCCACCGCCGTCGGCCTCCGGCGCAGGCCAGCTGCGTCCTCCGCCGACGGCGGGAGGATGGGAGTAAGATGATTTAGGCCCCGGTGGCGGCTAAGGTTGGGGTGCCACGCGAGTCGCCCAAGCGGGGGGCGATGCGGGGGAGATCGGTGTGAATATTCATGTGAAGCAATTTGATTATACAAGTGCAATATTTCGTTTCATCGTTAAAAGGAATACAATATTCCATTCACGAAATCCTTAAGTATGCACACATAATGGAATCAAGTATATCCATGTATTACATCACGGAAAACAAGTATTTTTGCATTGCATCCTAAAGAAAATACACTCATATGCCAGTGTACAAGCTCCAAGGTTGTGCCTCATGGAATCCCCTATAACTAATGAGGTCTCATGCCAATGTACAAGATGCAAGGCTACTTGAATATGTCCAAAAGCCACATCTTTTTGAATGGCACCCAAAAAACTCAAGAATTCCATTGTCTACGCTCATTAAGTCTAGTAGGTTCTTTTTTGCCATGAACTCCAGGAACTTGTGGCTTCTGATTTCTTCTTGTCAGTGTCAGCTTGCCACGGTGTTTATGCTACACCAGAAAGTAAAATAAAATCGAATCATCTACAAATCCAAATAGTAAAAACGATTAGAATATTTGGCAGAGGCTTGAGATGTGCAATACTGAGACTTACTGCCATAACCATCGAAAGTACAAAAGAGGAGCAGACATCATTAATGAAAGAGCCTAAAAGAATCTTGTAGGTTTTATGGCACATACCAACACTGACACCCTTAAAATGTTCATCACTAAAAACACTAATTAAAAAGATTAGGAATGCAAATTATAGGATCCAAATTTGCATCGTAATAATTATACAAGAAGTTGTTTCCAATTGGAACTGGCAATATCCACAATAGCAAAAACTGGACTCTCAAAGCTGAAATGAACACAAGCTCTCAAAATTATTATATATATGGTTCGTAGAAGGATACTTGTTTTTCTAATTTTCTTAACATTGTTGCGCCTAGTTCCCATGGTAAATTTGTGCACACCGGAATAAAATCAAGCTACCAAAGCCAGCAACCCCTCTTCCATGCTTTATGAGCATGGGAATGGTAAAAATAGAAGGACATGACTTTGGTCACTTATGTGATTCATATGTGTTGTTAATATTCACAACCTTGTTCATACCTCCATATTGGAGGGAAAGTACAGAATGTTTGCACTATATGCAGTGAACACCAAGTTACCATCTGAGCACCACTTGGTGAATGATAGATAAGTGACACCTTCTTCATCTCTACTCCCTCTATCCTTTGAAGAGTGTACTTCCAACTTTGTTGAAAGTCAAATATTTTTATGTTTGACCGTATTTATACAATAATATACCAATAGGTATGCCATCTAATTAGTAACATTAGATTCATGATAAAATATATTTTCGTCATATACCTATTTGGTTTCACAAACATTAATATATTTTTGCCCAAACACGGTCAAACTTTGAGATAGTTTGACCCTTCAACAAAGTTCGAAATACACTCTTTAAAGGATGGAGGGAGTATATTTTACTCAGCTTCAAAATGAGATGTGTTTTAGTTGGATTTGACTGAAGTCATATTAGCCATTTCATGCAAAAAATAATAAAGTAATGATGGCACAAACATGCAAGATGAACCCAGTAAAATCTTAGCACTATATAACCATAAATAATCACAAGCTCCTTGTAAAATTAGATGTATAACATGTTGTCGCCAATAGACGATTGCCAAGCTTCTTGGTTTATCTGTTTCCTTCACAAGCTCCACATGATCATCCAAGAAATGAGTTCATCTCTTGATGGTTCAACGTCACTTCATGATCATCCATTCTCTTATTAGATTTAAGAAGATATATACAGATGATTATTAGATAAATACTGCTACAATAACTGAATTGGCATAATCGTTGTGAGATCAGGATAGTTGCAGTTGTTCGAGATTAAATAACCTTTTTGCATGGAAGTTTGCAAATACGTCATTTCCATATTTGAACAAGGGAGCTTATCACTCTCCGAATCATGAACGGATGTTTCTTTAATATTTTACAATAACAGTAGAAACCCCGCACGAAAGAAACAATTTTGATGCAAAAGAGATAAAAAAATCGGATGTACTTGCTCCTATGAAGGTGATTGAGCAGAGAGACTAACACAAACAACAACCATACGCGTCATTCTGCACTTGGGAGCCTAGTTACCTTTTTTGAGGCAATATATGCATCCATTCAGGATCCCCCACCCCTCACTATATATACTTTGTTCTTTCCAATCACATTTGTAGGTGTGTTTTGAAGAAACAACTTTACACATTCAGTTATATTGTGGTGCTGGCATCATGCTCTCCTAATAGCCATTTATGCAGGGCTAAAAGTTGCATTAGAAAAAACATTGAAGACAATATCATGGTTGAATCGAGATGTTAACATGCATGTATGTGTGGTTGCAATTCCTGTAGTATTTCACAAAAGATTATATTACCTCACCAGGCCAGGTGACGCAGCGGCATTAGTCCATGATGTGGAATACGCATGGAGAAAGCCCAGGATGCGGTGGCGGCTACAAGACGGGGCAATGACATCGACCTACTGCCTCAGCAGCATCAGATCAGGATGCGGCGTCCACGGCAGAGTTTGACCAGGATGAGGCGTCGACACAGAGTATGTCGTCGGTGACTCAGCGTGACGACACCATCATCTTGGTGTTAGTGTGACGGTGCTTCTGGTACCCATCTAGATCGCCCATCCAGATGGCGCACTGTGACGCCTCCGATTCAATCATACACTAATCATACATGCAAACATGTACGATCAATATCAAGGACTCATGGGAAGATATCACAACACAACTCTAAAAATAAAATAAGTCATACAAGCATCATATTACAAGCCAGGGGCCTCAAGGGCTCGAATACAAGTGCTCAAACATATACGAGTCAGCGGAAGCAACAATATAGGAGTACACACATAAGTTAAACAAGATGACATAAGATGGCTAGCACAAAATAGGATACATATCGAAAGAGGCGCAGGCCTCCTGCCTGGGGTCCTCCTAAACTACTCTTGGTCGTCGGCGGCTTGAACGTAGTAGTAGGCACCCTCGGTGTAGTAGGGGTCATCGTCGACGGTGGTGTCTGGCTCCTGGGCTCCAACATTTGGTTGCGATGTCCGAGAAGAATGGAAAAGGAGGAAAGAGGGAGCAAAGCAACCGTGAGTACTCATAAAAAGTACTCGCAAGCAAGGATCTACACTACATATGCATGTGTATCTGTGTAAAGGGGTAATATCGATGGACTGAACTGCAGAATGCCAAAATAAGAGGGGGATAACTAACCCTATCGAAGACAACGCTTCTGGCAGCCTCCATCTTGTAGCATGTAGAAGAGAGTAGCTGGTAAGTTCACCAAGTATCATCGCATAGCATAATCATACCTGGCGATCCTCCCCTCGTCACCCTATGGGAAAGCGATCACCGGGTTGTCTCTGGAACTTGTCTGGGTGTGTTTTATTAAGTATCCGATTCTAGTTGTCATAAGGTCGAGGAACAACTCTGGGTCGTCCTTTTACCGAGGGACACGGCTATTCGAATAGATAAACTTCCCTACAGGGGTGCACCACATTTCCCAACACGCTCGATCGCTTTGGCCAGACACACTTTCCTGGGTCATGCCTGGCCTTGGAAGATCAACACGTCACAACCCTACCTAGGCACAACAGAGAGGTCAGCACGCCGGTCTAAATCCTAAGCATGCATGGGTCTGGGTCCATCGCCCATTGCACACTTGCACATTGCGTACGCGACCGGTGAGCAGAGCTAGCAACCTCCATTACAAAGGAAGTTGCGTTACACAGTCCAACCCGGCGCGGGCCGCTCAGTCGCTGATGTCAAGAAGGCTTTGGCTGATACCACGACGTTGAGTGCCCATAACTGTTCCTGCGTAGTTGGTAAGTGCGTATAGGCCAGTGGTCAGACTCAGATCAAATACCAAGATCCCGTTAAGCGTGTTATTTTGAAGTATCCACAGACGCCGACTCGGGACCAGGCCCACCTGTCTCCTAGGTGGTCACAACCTGTCCTGTCGCTGTGCCACAAAGTAACAGTTGGGGGCCATCGGGAACCCAGGCCCACCACTACCTGGATGGAACCACATGCCCCTTCAGCCCCCACATCAGAATCACTTGCGGGTACTCTACGAGCTGACCCAACTTTAGTCACCCCCTATATAGTATGTAAGTATTTATAATATATACCCGTGATCACCTCCCGAGTGATCATGGCCCAATAGTATAGCATGGCAGACGATCAAGAATGTAGGGCCACTGATGATAAACTAGCAACCTATACTAAGCATTTAGGATTGCAGGTAAGGTACCAACAGTTTAGCAACAAAGACAGGCTATGGAGCAGAATAGGATTAACCGAAAGCAGTAACATGCTACACTACTCTAATGCAAGAAGTACAGAGAAGGAATAGGCGATATCGGGTGATCAGGGGGGGCTTGCCTGGTTGCTCTGGCAATAAGGAAGGATCGTCAACACCATAGTCTGTTGGGGCAGCAACGATGGCGTCAGTCTCGTAGTCTACCGCAGAGAAGAGGGGGAAGAAACAATAAATATAATGCAAACATAAGCATGACGATGCATGAAATGAAAATGAGTGGTGCTAGGTGTGCGCTAATGCGGTAGTAGGTGATACCTGCGAAGGGGGAATACACCCGGGAAAGTATTCCAGGTGTTTCGCGTTTTCGGACAGGTGAATCGAAGGTGGATTTTTGCATGTTCACTATGTGTCGGTGTACTAGAATAGGGGTACCCTAGTACCCCGAACTTGTGCACGGGCAGTTGCAGCACCCCGCGGCAAGGCTTGCCGGGCGAACGCCAAGATCCTCCGTGGTTCCCTTGGAGCCATTCAAGGACAAAGTATTTAAGCTCAGGAGACAAGGCCCCGGCAAGAGGAGCTTGCCGGGAAGGCCAACCAAGGCACTTCAAGGAACTTGCCGCGACGCGCCACGCGCTCCGGCAAGGCAACAAGGCCCCGGCAAGAGGAGCTTGCCGGGAAGACCAACCAAGGTACCTCGAGGCCCGGTGAGCGACAAGCTTCCGGACCCGACAAGATAACAGCAGCGGCAAGGCGCTTGCCGCGGCAGGCGGCCACTCTGTGCCCACGCTCCAGCGCATCCACCAACGTGTCGCTCTGGGGACCTCTCCAGGCGTGCGTGGCGGGAGGCTGTGCAGCCAGCGGTGCGTAGTGGCATGCGAAGCTGACAAGATCACCATCGTGGCGAACGGTGGCGCCCCTAACGGTCCTTTCTGCATTGTTTGGGCGACTCAGACGGGCATTTAATGCCCTTGTCCCCTGCCGTCAGGGTTAGGTAGGGTGCACTGTACAAGTAACTGTACCAACCACCTCACTTTTTACATTTGTACCCTTCTCTGCGTTGCCACTTGTCGGTGACCCCTTTAGCGTATAAAAGGAGGCCCATGCGCAACGTAGAGGAGGTTCGACTGGTTCGGAACCCAGAAAAACACTACGCTCTCTCTGGAGCAAGAACACAAGATAATCAAACAAGCAGCAGTAGGAGTGTTATCTCTCCGGAGAGCTCCGAAGCTGGGTAAACGGCTCATGTGCTTCGCCTCGATCTGCTCTTCGTGTGATCTCCGCCCCCCGCCGAACCGAAAGGGGCTCGGTCCGCCGGCCCCGTAGGTGCTCGTGGATCAGTTTCCCCGACATCTTTGGCGCGCCAGGTAGGGGGCGTTGAGATTGTGTGAACCTGATCCGGCGTTCACACGAGCTAGATCTTCATTCCCTTCATCAACATGCCACCGAAGAAGAAGACTTCGGCGGCAGCCGCTCCGTCCACGTCACTTCCGCCACCGTTGGAGCAAACGGGTGGTGGAATGGACGCCGGCGGAAGAATGGACGTCGACGAGGAAGCTTATGATGCTGCCAGGTCCAAGGACAAGGCTGCACAAACCTCGGCGACTGTACATGTTCCGCGCCACTCTCAGGAGGCGCAAGACCAGCAGCGTCATGGCACTCGCAGTGCCATACACATGATAGGCCAAGACCAAGCTGGTGGATCTCGGGGCGCTCAAGACCAGCATGCACACCAGCGTGCTGGCACGAGCGGGGCACGGTCGCCTGGATGGGATACTGCTCCTTCTAACATCTTTAGAAGTCCGAGCACGTCCCGCTCCTCGCGCCGTCCGCCACTGCCACCCACCACTCCAGCAGAAGCTTTGGCGCGAGCTCAGCTGCTCCTAGATTACCCTCCGACGTCGGACAAGATCGACGAATGGAGGGCCACCATTCAGAGTCTCATCGGCTACGCCAACGGCGACACTCCACGGCGGCCGAGCGCGTCGCCGCCGCGGCAGGGTTGCCAGGCGCGAGCCGGTGGCGACGAAACGGGTGGAGGTGCAACTACCATGCAATCACCACCCGGAAGGCCAAGATCGCCGACTCGCCGGATCCACCTCGACAGCGACTCCACCGCATCGTCGGATCCACGAGCTCGTCGCGATCAGCGCCAAGTTCTTCATGATCGACAACAAGAAGACGCTCGAACTCGCATCGAGCGCCGAAGAGAAGTGCGACGTCAATCCGACATGCGCGTTGGGCCCTCTGTTGACATGCATGCGCCAGGGGAACCAGGCGATCTGCCGTACGCGGTAGGTTGCCCTGCGTTCACTCGTGAGCTGCGGCAAGTCCAATGGCCCAGCACGAAGAACTTCAAGCCAGACGTACCAGAGAAGTACGACGGCAAGACGCATCCGTCGGAGTTCCTCAGCATCTACACCATTGCGGTGCAGGCTGCCGGGGGACGGGATGACAAGATCCTTGCCAACTACTTCCCGCTGGTGCTCAAGCCCAACGTCAGATCCTGGCTCATGCACTTGCCGGACAACTCCATATCCTCTTGGGCTGATCTGTGCCATCAGTTTGTCGGCGCCTTCACAGGCGGACACAAGCCTCATGGCCAGGAGAGTGATCTTCATCTGCTCGCCCAGAAGGAAGGAGAGCCCCTGCGCAAGTACATTCAGAGATTCAGAAGTGTGCAGCATAACATCCCAGACGTCCACCCTGCCCCGGTGATCAGCGCGTTCCATCAGAACGTGCGAAACCGCAGGATGCGGGAGGAAATGGCGATGTGCAAGATCAGGGACGTCAGTGAGTTATATGCACTGGCCGACAAGTGTGCACGTGCTGAGGAAGGGAGGAGACTCCCCGGAGAGAATGTAGGAGCGGGAGGATCTGACAGTGAAGATGCTGCCTCGGCAAGGAAAAACCGGCGGCGGAACAACAGGAAGAGGAAAGGAAAAGAGGTGCTAGTTGTTGAGCAGTCCGGCAACGGTGGTGGCGCCAAGAAAGCCAAAGCTGGTGACTCCGGCAAGGAGGTTGCCGCGGAGGTGGCGGTCGCGGACAAGTAGGACGGCACCAACAAGCAGTATTGCAAGATCCACCGCACCAAGGGCCATGATCTCCAGAGCTGCAAGAAAGTCGAGCAGCTTGTTGAGCAACAAAAAGCTGAATTCGAGCGGCGCGACAAGGAGAAGGCCCAGGAAGGTGCTGGGGGATCCGGCAAGAAACGTCCCGGCCGAGGAGGACGCCGCGGCAAAGCCAAGCAGCGGCAAGGAGACAGACCTCCTCGCGGCCGCAACAAGGATGAAGATGACGACGATGATGAAGACATGGATGATGAGGAGACTGATGAGCAGGAGTTCCAGAAAGCCACAGAGGTCCTGTGCGTTGACGGTGGTGCTTCTCTGCATATCTCGCACCGTCAGCTCAAGCACTGGGTGTGGGAAGTTAATGCAGCAGAACCACCCGTCGAGTCACGCAAGCCTCTGAAATGGTCTAGCACGCCTATCATCTTTGATATTGAGGACCACCCTGATCGCATAACTGCGGTCGGGTGCTTGCCGATGTTGGTTTCACCAACAATCCGCAACCTCAAGGTCACTAAGATGCTAGTTGACGGCGGGGCCGGCTTGAACCTGATCTCCTCCGCGGTGCTCCAGAAACTTTAGATCCCTGACAGCGAGCTCGAAGAGACCGGTACATTTCAAGGAATCAACCCGGGAAGGAGCAAGCCGAAGGGAAAGATCACGTTGCCTGTAACATTTGGCAGCGAGCTGAACTTCAGGACTGAGAGGGTCACGTTTGATGTTGCTGACTTTCCATTACCTTACAATGGAATCCTTGGCCGTCCGGCACTCGCCAAGTTCATGGCAGCCTCTCACTATGCGTACAACGTACTGAAAATGCCAGGCCCGATAAGTGTCATCTCTGTCCCTGGCGACAAGAAGGATGCTCTTATCTGTGCCGACAAGATCTACCGGGAAGCAGCAGCCGCAGCAGAACGCAAGACACTTGCCGCTGAAGCTCCCGGGGGGAAGAAGAAGACCAAGTCCGGCAAGAGCTCTGGTGCCCACTCCGGCAAGCGCACCTCTTCGGAGTGCTGCGCTACCGTCGAGGACGCACCATCGAGCTCCACCGGCAAGTGTAAGAAGGCAATGGCAGCTCCACCTGGGACCAAGAAGGTGTCCGCCAAGGAGGACGGCACTGGTGGTACCTTCACCATCAGCGCTACCCTTGACCCCAAATAGGAAAGCGCGCTCGTTGCTTTCCTGCGGGCGAATGTCGACGTGTTTGCGTGGCAACCGTCTGATATCCCCGGTGTTCCCAGGAAAGTAATTGAGCACCACCTTGCCGTCTGTCCTCATGCGCAGCCCGTCAAGCAGAAAGTCAGGAAACAGGCAGTGGAGCGCCAAGAATTCATCGCAGAAGAAATGAAGAAGTTGGAAGCAGCAGGCCTTGTCAGAGGAGTGCTCCATCCCACGTGGTTGGCCAATCCTGTTGTCGTGCGCAAGGCTAACGGGAAATGGAGGCTTTGTATTGACTTCACTGATGTTAATAAAGCTTGTCCCAAAGACCCATTTCCCTTGCCGCGCATTGACCAGATTGTTGACTCCACAGCCGGATGTGATTTGCTTTCATTTCTTGATGCATACTCAGGATACCATCAGATCTTCATGGCAGAAGAGGATGAAGAGAAAACCGCATTTATCACCCCGTGTGGCACGTACTGCTTCATACGGATGCCTTTCGGTTTGAAGAATGCTGGTTCAACATTCGCAAGGGTAGTCCACCATGCTTTTGAGCCGCAGATGCACAGAAATATGGAAGCCTACATGGATGACATAGTGGTCAAAAGCAAGAACAGGGCGACCCTGATTCAAGATTTAGACGAGACATTTGCAAATCTGCACAAGATCAACCTCAAGCTTAACCCCGAGAAGTGCGTGTTTGGAGTCCCTTCCGGCAAGCTTCTCGGGTTCTTCGTGTCTCAGCGGGGAATTGAAGCCAATCCCGACAAGATCAAGGCCATTGAGCAGATCGAAGCACCAAAGCGCGTCAAGGATGTACGAAGGCTTGCCGGTTGTGTGGCTGCTCTTAGCAGGTTTATCTCTAGATCTGCTGAGCGCGCCTTGCCATTTTTCAAAATTTTGAAAAAGGCAGGTCCAATAAAATGGACTCCGGAGGCGGAGGCTGCGCTGCAGGACTTGAAGAGATACCTGTCCTCCACTCCAACACTTGTCGCACCTAAGCCACAAGAGAAGTTGCTGCTGTATATAGAGGCAACCAATCAAGTGGTTAGTGCTGCGTTAGTGGCGGAGAGGGAGGCAGATGATGAGCCAGCAACCACGACAGATGCATCCAGCGACAAGCAGGTGGCTTCGCCGACAAGCTCTGGTGCCGACAGAGATGGATCTGCGCAGGAGCATGATAAGATGCAGAAGAGAATGGTGCAGCGTCCAGTTTACTTTGTCAGTTCCCTTCTACAGGGGGCTAGGTCAAGGTACTCTGGTGTGCAGAAGTTGCTTTTCGGCCTCCTCATGGCCTCGAGAAAGCTGCGCCATTACTTCCAAGCACATGAGATCACAGTCGTCACTCGCTTTCCGCTGAAGAGGATACTGCAAAATCCAGAAGCGACAGGCAGGATTGTTGAGTGGGCGCTGGAACTGTCAAGCTTTGGCCTCAAGTTTGAGAGCACTTCAACTATCCAAAGCAGAGCATTGGTAGAGTTCATAGCAGAATGGACGCCAACACGAGATGAAGAAATTCCAGAGACGAGCATCCCCGTCAAAGAGGCAAGCAAAGAGTGGCTGATGTACTTTGATGGTGCCTTCTCGCTGCAAGGCGCTGGTGCGGGCGTGCTGCTTGTTGCGCCCACCGGAGAGCACCTCAAGTACGTAGTCCAGATGCACTTTCCCAAGGAGCAAGCAACCAACAATACTGCAGAGTATGAAGGATTGCTTGCCGGTCTCAGAATCGCAGCAGACCTTGGGATCAAGAAGCTCATTGTCAGGGGTGACTCACAGCTTGTCGTCCGTCAAGTGAACAAGAACTACCAGAGTCCATTGATGGAAGCATATGTTGATGAAGTGAGGAAGCTAGAAGAGCACTTTGACGGCCTACAGATGGAGCATATCCCAAGAGCTCAGAATGACATTGCTGATGGCCTGTCAAAGTGTGCCGCACTAAAGTTACCTGTGGAACCAGGGATCTTTGTGCACAAGTTGACTCAACCATCCGTAACTCCATCAACTGGACAAAGCAAGAAGAGAAAGTTGGTTTCTGGTGACTACTTTCTGGCAGAGCTCCCCGAAGCCGCCGCCAAGAAAGTCCCCAAGATCAACACCAAGGATGCTGAGGGGCAGTCTGCTCCGGCAAGCCTTATGGTTTGTTCCATTGAAGCAGACGCTCCCGACAAGTTTTGCTCCGGCAAGCTTGCCGGGGAACATCAAGCTCCGGCAGGGCCGCAAATCCTTGCCGTAGAAGCGGATGTTTCCGCAGCAGCAGATGTGCCTTTAGTCCCTGTTGTCGAGCCACAAGCTCCAGCATGGGCACAGCAGATTGTCCATTTCCTTCAGACAGGAGAACTTCCCGAAGAGCAAGAAGAAGCAGAAAAAGTAGCCCGGCAGTCAAGTATGTACCAGTTTGTCGATAGCATACTGTACAGAAGAAGACTCAATGGTGTGAAATTGAAGTGTATTTGCCGGGAAGATGGACAAAAGCTGTTGGCAGAGATACATGGAGGCATATGTGGCCACCACATTGGCGCAAGAGCACTTGCCGGCAAAGCTTTCCGGCAAGGTTTCTTTTGGCCGACAGCCCTCCAGGATGCAACTGCACAAGTAACCAAGTGTGAAGTGTGCCAGTTCCACTCCAAACAGATACACCAGCCAGCTCAAGCTCTCCAGACGATCCCTTTATCCTGGCCATTTTTGGTCTGGGGGCTTGATATCCTCGGCCCTTTCCCCCGAGCTGTCGAGGGCTTTGAGTACTTGTACGCCGCAATCGACAAGTTCACAAAGTGGCCGGAAGTGCAGCCAGTGAGGAAGGTGACAGCACAATCAACAGTCAAGTTCTTCAGGTCAATTGTTTGCCGTTTCGGGATCCCTAACAGGATCATCACCGACAATGGCACGCAATTCACGAGCCGCACCTTAATGCAGTACGTCCAAGACCTTGGCGCCAAGGTCTGCTTCGCTTCTGTTGCTCATCCGAGAAGCAACGGTCAAGCAGAGAGGGAAAATGCTAAAGTGCTGCGCGGGCTCAAGACCAGAACTTTCGACAGGCTGCGCAAGTGCGGAAGAAACTGGATCGAGGAGCTGCTGGTGGTTCTTTGGTCGATCAGAACGACGCCAAATCGAGCCACTGGCCAAACGCCTTTCGCTCTAGTCTATGGAGCAGAGGCAATTCTCCCCACGGAACTCGTATACGGATCGCCTCGAGTGCTCGCTTATGATGAGCTTGAGCAAGAACAGCTGCGACAAGACGACGCGCTGCTCCTTGAGGAAGATCGTCTTCAGGCTGCTGTACGAGCTGCTCGATACCAGCAAGCTTTGCGCCGCTACCATAGCCGCAAAGTTAAGGCCAGAAGCTTCGAGGAAGGCGACCTTGTTCTTCGGCGTGTTCAGTCCGCCAAGAATTCCAACAAGTTGACGCCGAAGTGGGAAGGCCCTTATCGGGTGAAACGAGTCACAAGGCCCGGCGCTGTCCGCCTTGAGACCGAAGATGGCATTCCGGTGAGCAACTCCTGGAACATAGAACATCTTTGTAAGTTTTTCCCGTAGGGCGCGGTTGCCGGAACCCGTTCCGGCAACCACCTTTTGTACAAGTCTTGCCGCTGTTGCATATAATCCTTTGTACAAAGCCGGGCGCAGGTCCCGTGCATAAATAAAACCCCATGTGCTCCGCACAACTTGTCCATTTCATGCATTAGTTTCTTTCTTGCATGCGTTATCTGACACTTTGTGCAGCACCTACATCCGGTAAGCAATAACGAGCCGAAGGGCTCCATATCATTATATTCTCTTCTTTCTTCAACAAAGGAAAAGAAGGTTCCCTCGCACACAAGTTTGCCGGGGGGGAAGGAGAAGATTGTGGTATGGACCAGGCGTCGTTCAAGCAAAGTTTTGCCTTGCCAGGAAGCAAACGACAGAAAAGCTAAGTTGCCAAAGTTTGAGCAATCAGTTTTTAAATTTTGAGTTATCTTCCTCGAACGACCCTGCTTTGTATGGAAAACCTGTGCGCAGAGGAACCAACTCGTGGCTAGTTGCGCCCTTACTTTGTTTCAAGTCCGCTCAACAACTTAAGTGTGCTGCATCTAGTCGCGACAAGGTTTCTTGTCAGAAGCGGCGCCGCCAGCAGGCTGCTGACGTTCCGCACTCAGCGCTCGCGGCTCGGGTGCCTGTGCCGACAAGTTCCCTAGAAGCGTAGGGTAAAAACATACAAAGGAAGGAATCTAGTAGAGGAAATAACATAGCAATTGATAACAGAAACAAAGTTATATTACAAGATAACTTGTCGCAACTCTAACAGACTGTTTTCATAACATGATTAGCAGCGACAAGGGGAAAGAAGAAATGGGCGGCCTAGTCTACGCGATCGCCCTCAACCCTCTTGATCTCGCTCACCTTGTCCACAATGGGTGCGACAAGGGCCTTGAGTGCGTCCCGATCGGCGTCTGGCGGCAAGGACTTGAGGACGTTGGTGAAGCTGAGGCCTGGAATGCGGAAGGCCACCTTCATCAGCACCTTCTGGAGAACCCCGGCGCAGATTTTGCGCGACTCGTCGGCCAGCTGCTTTGGGATCCTCTCCCGGAGCCACTGGAGTGCCGTCGCCACGCCCTTGAAGAACAGGCTGAGCTTGGCGCTGGGTTGGAGATTCTCGTCAGAGGGATACCCAAAGTCCTCCATCCCCAGCTGCGCCAGCTCCTCGTCGATGACTGCGGCAATATTCACCAGACCCTCGGTCCAGTGCTCCACAGTATCTCTGAATGAGTTCTGGGTAACTGCGATGCTCTCCAGCAGCGCCTTGTCAGCCTTGACCTTCTTCGACAAGGTCTTCTCCCGCTCCTTGGCGTCGCCCAGCGTCTGCGTCAGCGTGGCCAGCTTCAACTCCAGGTCTGCATTGGAATCCTTGGCGGTGCTGAGCTCCTTGCCCCTCTCAGCGAGAAGACCTTGCAGCTCACCGTGGGTGGCAGCATCCTTCTCACGCTCCCGCTTGAGTGCGGCAAGCTCCTCGCCGCTCTTCCCGATGTTGGTCTCCAGCTGCGCCACCTTCTCCTCCAGCTCTTTCTTGGCGGCCTCTGCGGTTGCGGCAGCGTTCTTTGCTTCCTTGAGCGCCCCGCCAAGTGCTTGCTCGCGCTCGGCGAGCTCCTCCTCGTAGCTGTCGAGGTTGGCCTTCCGCTGCACCAATTCGCCTTCTTGCGCGGACTGCTTCTTGGCGGCCAGCCTTTGTTCCTCCTCAGCTTCGGCCTTCTCGAGAAGGAAGGCGTGCGCTCCTCGGCGAGTCGCTCCCGCTCCTGTGCCAGGGACCGGAGAGCTTCTTGATTGTGGCCCCGGAGCTCCTCCGCGCGCTTCTCCATATCAACTCCCGCCTTCGCGACAAGCGCTTCCCGCGAAGCCAGCTTGGCTTGCCGTGCGCAGTAGAGTGACAGCAGCTTCCGCAGCAGCTACTCCTCCTCAAGGTCGCCACTGCTGCTGCTGGGCGCGTCGACCAACGACAGTCCAGCGGAGGCGAGCACCTCCTCATCGAAAGTTTCCCCCTCGACTGGCGCCCTGGAGCTCGACGCCCAGGGTAGCTTGATGAAGATATTGTCACCAGCCTTCAAGTAGGCGCCGGGCTGGGGCTCCTCGGAGCCCGGCTCCGCAGCAATGGCAGAGGGATCGGCGGTCGGCGCAGCGCCTGGCGCTCCTGCGGCCTCAGGGTCATCAGTGCGATCGCCCGACCCCTCGCCGGCTTCTGCGGCGGCAGCCTTGGCGGCCTCCTCGCTGGCGGTCTCATCAGCACCGGCCCCTTCTTCGTTGGCGGCAGCGTCGTCAGTGCTGCCATGCGCGCCTTCCTCGCCGACGCCCTCTGTCTCCATTGGCTCAGCAGCAGATGGGTCTGAAGAATGAAGAAGGGAGAAAAATCAATCAAAAATCCAAGAGAAGAAAATCAGAAGAAGAAGAACCCAAGGAAAAGTTTCTGGACAAGTGAATTGCTTGTGCCAAGATCTGCAGTTGCGGTCTCGGCCGCTGCAGGATCGACGGTGCTGCCCCTTGCCGGAGAGTTCTCCCTTGCCGGAGAGCGCTCCCTTG
Organism: Triticum dicoccoides; assembly: GCF_002162155.2. Lineage (NCBI taxonomy): Eukaryota > Viridiplantae > Streptophyta > Magnoliopsida > Poales > Poaceae > Triticum > Triticum dicoccoides. The sequence goes on along the minus strand of NC_041393.1, from coordinate 564,706,840 downwards.
CCGGGGACTCCCCCCTTGGCGGCGTAGTCGAAGCAGATGGCACTTCGGGACCAGCTTCCGGGCGCTCCTGATGTGGCTGCTCTGCTCCTACACAAATCAACAAGCAACATATCAACAAAGGAAAAAGCACTCATGCGCGCCTTACAGCAGAAAGCTAACTATGAACTTACGCTGGGGGCTGCGCTGGGGGCTGCTTTGAGGAGTGGTTGCCGGGTCCGTCAAGGTGGTCTCGAACCCACCCCCTCCTGACACGGTGGGGTCATCTTCGATGACAATCACCGCGGCCTTGGCCCTCTTCGCCGCTCTCTGGGCCAGCGTCCTGAAAAGAAAGGAGTTCAGATTGAAGCAAGTCAGATACAAGATAAAAACAGCAAGATTGAAGAACTACAAGAGCACCAAAGAAACTTACTCTTCTTCCTCCTCGTCAGAGCTGAGCGCGGAAAGATCAAAGTCCGGCTCCCCTCTGGTGCGGCGAGGCGGAGGAGTAGGATCCCTTGCCCGCTTGGCGGGGGCGGTGGTGGTGGCCCGGGAAGATCCCGCTCCAGTTGCCGCTGCTGCATGAGGCGCTCCCGCGGCAACATTGCTTGCCGCGGTAGAGCGTGTCGCACGGCTCGGCGGCTGTTGACCCGGCTGCCGCCCCGCTACGTCCGCGGCCCTGCGAAGACGCCTTCTTGGCGGGGCCGGGGCCTCCGCCTGCGGCAAGCTTTCTGAAGGCTCGGGCTCTTCCTCGCCGGCCTCGCTCGGCTCAGCTTCAGAGCCGGGAGGCTCTTCCTCGCCAATGAACTCCGCGCGCTCGGCGAGGTTTGCCGCCTCTGCCGCCTCCGCCTCCTCCACAGTGAACCCGAACGCGCCCGCGGCAGCTGCGGCCGCGACCTCTTCCGCCCTAGTGGCGATGCGCTGCAGCTCCTCGTCGGTGGTGTCACGGGTGTGGCTCTTCTGCTCGTCAGCGCGGACCGGCACTTCTTCCAAGTTGTCGAAGAACGCTTGCACGACGTCATCCGCAGGCTCTTGCCAAGTTGGAACGATTCCGTGTGAATCGCACAACAACATCATGGCGCGGATCCGGTTAAGCGAAGAATTATTACACAATGGAACGACGCCCCTCGCCAACATGAATGAGTGCTGGGGATCGCGTTTGAACAACTCCAGGAGCATTGCATCCAGCTCCAAGACGGTGAAGTTGTAGTTGAGGCCCGGCCATAGCCTCATGATGTCCGCCGAGTTCTTGAATTCCCAGGCGGGCCTCCCCCTCTCCTGCAGGGGGGCGATGCAGTGGCGGAGGAAATCTGCGCCTATAGCGCCTACAGTGAGCCTGGCAAACCTGAGGCGAAGGATCCTAGTGATGGCGATCTTCAGCCCCTCGTCTTCCGGGGCCACGTTACTCCAGTCATTGCCGCGCACTATTGGAGCTTGGCGCACGGCGGTGAAGGGCTGCGGATTCTCCTCGATGATCCAGCACCACTCCGCTCTCCACTCCTCCCACTTGCTGCGGAGCTCACCCTCCAAGTACGCCTCCTTCTTGCCGACTCTCGAGATCCAGGCGATCCCTCCGGCAAGCGGCTCTCCTCTCTCTACCCGAGGCATGAAGAAATGGCGGAAAAGGGCAACATTGGGGTGGACTCCGACAAAGTTTTCGCACAAATGTGCGAAAACTGCCATGGTCAGAACATCGTTGGGGGTGAAATCAAGGAGGCGGAGGCCGTAGGTGTTCATGATATCGTAGAAGAACTCCGAGAAGGGCAGGCAGAGCCCGCAATAGAAGAACAGCGCGAAGAATGGGTACCCGTTTGGAGCCAGTTCCGAAGCAGCGGCCGGGAGTACCCTCGTGCGCGGATGCGCCCGCGTCTCCGTCGCCCAAAAGAGGTAGAAGTACTCCCTCAGCTCCTTCGCGCCGAGCTGGGGGGAGAAGATCGCCCGCTCCTTCCGCAGCGCCGCGAGCCGCTGTGCCTCGGCCGACTTCACGCCCTTTCCCTTGTCAGCTTTCAGAGCCATGGCGGAGGTGGTGGGGGAGGTCGACGGCGTTGGTGATGCTGGTGGCAATGGGGGGCGGAGCGCTGCTCTCTCGGCTTCGAGAAGCAGGGGGGAGCGGCGGAGGTTCGTGAAGATGGAGTAGTAGCAACCAGCAAGGGGGAACGAACTGCCCCTGTTTCCTCTGCTTATAAAGAGGGACGGGGCGGACGTTTCGCCCTTCCGAATAAAGAACCACCCACGATATCTCCCACGACGCCGCATTCAATGCGTGCCATTAGGGGAGAGCGCGGTGGATACGGAGCGAGATTCAGCGTGGCCCAGTACGCGTGTGCCCGTGCCCTGTCTTGGGCCTGGCCCAACAGCGCTCGGCATCGTGTCTGGCCCAGGCCCGGGGGCTCCTATAGGTGTACTAGAATAGGGGTACCCTAGTACCCTGAACTTGTGCACGGGCAGTTGCAGCACCCCGCGGCAAGGCTTGCCGGGCGAACGCCAAGATCCTCCGTGGTTCCCTTGGAGCCATTCAAGGACAAAGTATTTAAGCTCAGGAGACAAGGCCCCGGCAAGAGGAGCTTGCCGGGAAGGCCAACCAAGGCACATCAAGGAACTTGCCGCGACGCGCCACGCGCTCCGGCAAGGAAACAAGGCCCCGGCAAGAGGAGCTTGCCGGGAAGAACAACCAAGGTACCTCGAGGCCCGGTGAGCGACAAGCTTCCGAACCCGACAAGATAACAGCAGCGGCAAGGCGCTTGCTGCGGCAGGCGGCCACTCTGTGCCCATGCTCCAGCGCATCCACCAACGTGTCGCTCTGGGGGCCTCTCCAGGCGCGCGTGGCGGGAGGCTGTGCAGCCAGCGGTGCGTAGTGACATGCGAAGCTGACAAGATCGCCATCGTGGCGAACGGTGGCGCCCCTAACGGTCCTTTTCTGCACTATTTGGGCGACTCAGACGGGCACTTAATGCCCTTGTCCCCTGCCGTCAGGGTTAGGTAGGGTGCACTGTACAAGTAACTGTACCAACCACCTCACTTTTTACATTTGTACCCTTCTCTGCGTTGCCACCTATCGGTGACCCCTTTAGCATATAAAAGGAGGCCCATGCGCAACGTAGAGGAGGTTCGACTGGTTCGAAACCCAGAAAAACACTACGCTCTCTCTCTGGAGCAAGAACACAAGATAATCAAACAAGTAGCAGTAGGAGTGTTATCTCTCCGGAGAGCTCCGAAGCTGGGTAAACGGCTAGTGTGCTTCGCCTCGATCTGCTCTTCGTGTGATCTCCGCCCCCCGCCGAACCGAAAGGGGCTCGGTCCGCCGGCCCCATAGGTGCTCGTGGATCAGTTTCTCCGACACTATGCTAGGGACGTGTTGCTGACAAACGAAATGCGCATTTGAATTCGTCTCATCGTTTTGAGAAACTTTCATGTATAAAGTATTTTCATTCGAGTTACAGTTTATTTTATATTAATTTTCAAAGTTTTAAAAGATTTTCCATTTTTTAAAGGCGAAATTGCTACGGGTGCATAGAGAGTGTATCCAACTATTTGTATGTGAGGTTGACAGTGGGTCCCAGTTGAATGGCCAGCCAACAGTCAACTGTGGACATTGACTAGTCAAACTGACCAGGGGGCCCACCTGTCACAGACAGAGCCTGTTTTATCAGAGTTCAACCTTTTATAAATTAACTTAAACAAGTAGTGGGGCCCGACTGTCAATGACAGATAAGTAAAAATAGTTTTACTTAGCCAAGTAATTAATTAGCGAGGGGTGGCCCCATGTGTTAATGGCTCATCAGGGGGTTAGTAGCGCAATTACCGCTAATGGCCTATTAGGCCGGCGATTAAACGCCGATGGCTTTGAGCCACGGTGGAGGCACGCCGGATCACCGTTATGGTCGGCCACTCGAGTCGCGGAGGCCACCGGGGGCGAGCTCACTCTCGCGCGCGTCCAGAGGAAGCAGAGGGAGGCCACGGGGTGAAGGGAGGAGGGCCATGGCGGAGCTGGGCGGCGCCGACAAGGCAGATGTGTGTGGGGAGGAAGGGAGGGCGCGGGCGAGCAGAGGCGGGTGCAGCAGACAGGATAACGGCACTCGAGGCGACATCGGGTGGCGCAAGCGACGACAGGGGGAGTGGCTAGACCCGCAAGAGCTCCGTCAGGTGAGCAAAAGTCAGCGGCGGGGTGCCGTGACTATGGTGAGTATAGGGCGGATGCGGCCAGGGAAAGCGGTGCGCGTGCATGCGGGCTGCAGCAGCAGTAGCTCGCAAGCACGGTCCAGCTTGTGAGCTCCGATGCGATTATGCGAGGATGATGACGGTGTTTTGAGGTGGGGGAGAGCACAGGAAAGGAGGAGGGAGATGGACCAGAGCTCACAGTGAAGCCGGTAGAGGGCTCAGGGGAGCTGGGAAGGTCGAGGATGTAGATCGACATCGATGCAGAGAAGGGGAACGACTCGATCCCGATGTGGTGGCAATCCCCTGTACGAGCTTCTCTTCGGAGTCGATGTAGACGTAGCAGACGTGGCTCCTGGACATCACCCCGAGGCACGAGGATCTCAATTGACACGATAACGACAAGGTGGCAACAACGGCAGCGGCGGGCGCGTGTGTTGCCGAGGAGAGCGACAAGGTGGAAAGGGGATTAGGGTTTGCCAGGGAGTGAGGGGGTCCTCTTATCCACGCGAGGAGGAGGCGGATGCACGACATGAGGAGGATCCACGGCGTGTACGAGCTAACGGCGGCCACCGAGCCTTCTGTGAACAGAAGATTGAAGATGGTTATGGGGTGGGCTGGGCCTGTTTTAGTTAGGTGGGCCAAATGGCCCAGTAGGTTAGGTCCTCCGTTTTCCTTTCCTTTTATGGTTTTGTTTTATTTTTTCTTTTTCTTTTCTGTTTTCTTTTATTTATTTAATAGTTTATAGTTTTACAAAAAGTAAAACCCATACCTAAAATAGAGTTACCATTCGCACTACTTTCAAAAAAAGTTTTACCCCTGATCAAAATAGTTTAGCATTTTATAACATTCAAAAGACATTTATTTAATAGTTTTACCTATTGTTTTAATCACTTAAGTGCATGTAAATCTTTTATAAAAATGTGGTTTCTCCACCATAATTACCTATGCATTATTTGGCACCACCCGGACATTTTAGTTTTAATATTTGAAAACTTTTATTGTTTAACTTGAATTTGAATTTTGAATCCGAACCGGATTGAATCATCGCAAGATTAACAACAATAATCGTGGTGACATGGCATCATTAGCAGAGATTACAGTAGCTTAGTTATCCTAGCGTCACATGCACGCTTGCCACAACTCACTCCATTCCCCACCACCGGAGGTCTCCCTGTCCCTGCCACATGTGTTTTCCAACACAACACCGGTGCCCCCCATTCCTCGCTGCCGGAGTTCCCCAATTCCCCGCCGCTGCATGGTCGCAGACTCATAGCAACCCTGCTGGGAGAGAGAGAGAGAGAGTGTGAGGAAGGCAGACAAAGAGGGGGAGGGGTAAATGGAGGTAGCTTTACCTTGACCTCATGTGTGCTTTTGCTCAGTCACCACCGCCCCGATCCAAATCACCGCCGCCGTTGTTGTGACTGTGAGATACTTGGGATTAGGAGTTATTTGCTTACATTTTTTAGTTAGCGACCAAAATCACGCGATTGGGGGCGGGGGGCGTGGGACTGATAGTCATTGGAAATTGCCAAGTCCACACCGTAGAGCTATGAGATCAATGACGACTGTTAGATTTAGATTTATGAGACTAATCGTGCGGTGTTAATCGGTTCATGCGGTGTTGTGGGCCAAATTGCGGGGTGCATGTAAGAAACTTCTTTTTTGATCGTTTAATAGTGAAGGAAATATGCCCTAGAGGAAATAATAAAGTTGTTATTTATATTTCCCTATATCATGATAAATGTTTATTATTCATGCTAGAATTTTATTAACCGGAAACTTAGTACATGTGTGAATACATAGACAAAACATAGTGTCCCTAGTACGCCTCTACTTTACTAGCTCATTAATCAAAGATGGTTAAGTTTTCTGACCATAGACATGTGTTGTCATTTGATGAATGGGATCACATCCTTAGAGAATGATATGATGGACAAGACCCATTTGTTAGCTTAGCATAATGATCATTAAGTTTTATTGCTATTGCTTTGTTCATGACTTATACATGTTCGTCTGACTACAAGATTATGCAACTCCCGAATACCGGAGGAACACCTTGTGTGCTACACTACAAAAAAAGACACATCCGTGACATTTTGGGCCGAACAATTTTTTTTCTGTCATACATATGACACTTCTATGACGATAATTGTGACAAAACGCGGTATCATCATAGATGTGGTGGGCCATCCATGACGAGAAAAACCGTGGTAGAAGCAAGGGCGAGGAAAATTTGGTTGAGTTCCCGGTTACGGTGGGTGGTCGGGGCTGAGCTATGCACGTTTCTCTCGTACACATACGCGCGTGTGTGCGAGGCGTTGGCTCTAACTGAACCCGAGTGAGGCGTTGGGCTCTAACTGAACCCGAGCAATTGCACTGCAGGCTACGCGTTACTGAACTCGAGCGATTGATCGATGGCTGTTAACTAACACCGATGGAGCGATTCCTTCGCTACTGCTGCTAACTGAAGCTGATCGATGCTGCCACTCTGGACGAACAGT
>NC_041393.1:564690893-564700023 GCF_002162155.2 Triticum dicoccoides | reverse complement strand
GTTGGATGAACAGTGAGCGGTGGCATTGCCTCTGGATGAACAGGACCCCGATCGATCGAGCCGGTTGGGGCTGGATGAACAGGACCCTGTGGAGGGCTGGATGAATAGGACGACCCCATGGAGGGCTGGATCAACAGTAGACGGTGGAGGGGTGCTCGTGGAGAGGTGGTTGAACAGTACCCGATGGAGTAGCGCGCGGTGGAAGCTGGATGAACAGGAGCCCATGGAGGCGGGAGGAGGTCGACGGTAGCCCGTGGAGGCTGGAGGAGGTCGATGGTGGAGATGAACAGTATCCCACAGAGTCCCGTTTTGCAGTACGCCACACCCCTCCTGATGAACAAGACCCCCGTTTCGACCGTAGCGCTCCAACACAAGTCTGTTTCGTCCGTTTTGCGGTACGCCACACCCCTCCCGATCAACAGGACCCCCGTTTCGACCGTAGCGCTCCAACACAAGTCCATTTCGTTTGTTTTGCGGTACGCTACACCCCTCCCGATCAACAGGACCCCCGTTTCGACCATAGGAGGTCCGTTTCCTCCGTTTTGCGGTACGCCAGACCCCTCCCGATGAACAGGATCCCGTTTCGAACGTGGACGGTCTTACACAAGGCCGTTTCCTCCGTTTAGCGGTACGCCAGGTCTCGTTTCCATCGCCTGTTCCGTCCAAGCCCTCCCGATGAACACGACGACGCATTCCATTCTGACCCAGACAGTTGGCTCCCCATGAACACGAGATGACACTGTTTCTCCGTTCTGACCCATCCATGTACACGAGCCTTGGCTGTACATATGCCCAAGTAGGCGTTCGAGACCCCGCCCGTATGTACACATACGTGACCGTATTTTCTTTCTTGCACATTGGCCACTGTACGTACGTGTACATGCTATGTGTGCGCCTCTACTACAACACAAACACACCTCTACTACGACACGTGCGCGCCTCTATTACGACACGTGCGCGCCTCTACATCCACCAGTATGTACGTACACGTTCGCGACCAGAATGACAACACTACGTACGCTTCGACCAGGTGGGTCCCGACTGTCAGGCACTTCCTTGCATGCGAAGATGTAGCTGGTGGGTCCCAGCAGTCATGGGGGCGAATCGTTTCTTTTTCGGACGCACTTCCTTGCGTGCGAAGATGTAGCTGGTGGGTCCCAGCAGTCATGGGGGCGAATCGTTTTTTTTGCCCGGACGCACTTCCTTGCGTGCGAAGATGTAGCTGGTGGGTCCCAGCAGTCAGGGGAAACATTTTTTTCGTGAAATACGGTGGCCCGTCCGACGGGTCCCTCCTGTCAGGTGGAGGTATCATTATTTTCCGCATAATAAGGAGGCACTTTCTTGCTGCGGCTGTGTACCCAGCTGTCGGCCTCTCCATGTACAGTCCACATCCGATGGAAGTCGTTCCTTGACCACGTTGACCATGTCGCGCCGAGAGCACCAGGGCGGTGGACGACGACAAGGCCTAGGAAGAGGACGATGCGGAGCCAGGGAAGACGTGGCATTAGAAGCCCGCACGGAGAGGAGTACGAGGGTTCACTGGTTCGGCTGCGGTGTGAGGCTGTCGTCGCCGTAGGGTCTGGCCAGCGGTGGGAATAGTAGGGGCGGTGAGGCCTCCACGGCAGCATAGCCGGCCACGGGAGACAGGAGCACGCGACACGACCGGCGCTGGTTTGGGCGGCTGGAGCAAGAAGACCAGAGGTTGAAGAAGCACTACGGCCGTTGGATGGACATCGTACGGTCACTGGATCTAGAATCGTTCATATTGACTAAGTTGACAAAGCCCTCCATCCTCGTCAACTTAGTTGGCCCACAAGTCATCCTCCCACTATGGTGGGTCCCAGCTAGCAGGGGGGTATTCATTTTTTTGTGCGTAATAAGGAGGCACTTCCTTGCGTGCGAAGATATAGCTGGTGGGTCCGACATGTCAGCGGGGGGAACTTTTTTTTGCGAAATACAGAGGCCCTTCCGGTGGGTCCTAGCTGTCAGGTTGAGGAATCATTATTTTGTGCGTAATAAGGTGGCATTTCCTTGTGTGCGACCGTGGACCCAGCTGTCAGCCTCTCCACGTACAGTCCACGTCTGATGGATGTCGTTCGTTGATCATGTTGACCAGGCCACGCCGAGAGCACCTTGGCGGTGGACGACGGTGAGGCCTAGGAAGGGAATGACACGGAGCCGAGGAAGACTCGGCAATGGTTGCCCACGCGGTGGGGAGTATGAGGGTTTACTGGTCCGGCTGCCATCACCGGAAAATAACAGGAGGTGTGGGTGAGTAGAGGAATGGTCTGGCCAGCAATGAAGTAGGGTGGGGCCGTGCGGCCTGTGCGGCAGCACAGCCGGCCACGAGAGGCAGGAGCAGGAAGTCCCACCGGAGCTATTTTGGGCAGCTGGTGCAAGAAGATCAGATATTGAAGAAGCAGCACGGCCGTTGGATTAACATCCAACGGTCACTGCTGCTAGAATCGTTTGTGGAATAAGTTGACAAAGCCAAAGTACATGTGAACCTAGTAGACCCACAAGTCAGCCTCCAAATCTGTCCCAAACAACATACAGCCCGAAATTTCTAGCCAGATTCAAATTAATTTTAAATCTAAATATACCTTAATTTAAATTCAATGAAATTTTACCCGCACAAAAACAATGAAATTTAAAATATCAAAATCCGAAAAAATAGTATTTTGGAACTAATTGCCTTTTTGCTGTATTTTTTCATTTTACATCCCATTTATTATTACTTATAGCCCATTTTTTGGGCAAAATGCATCCCTCCTCGTCTTGAAAGATTTTTGGCCCAGTAGGGCATAGAAAAGCAAGTAGGCCTACGTTGGTTATTCTAGAAAAAACAAAATAGCCGGCTAGCCATTTTTTAGAAAGGAAAAAAACAAACTGGGCTGGTCATGTGCTAAACATATGAAATAAAAGCCTGGGCTAGATGGGCCACGGGTCCCGCACAACCCAGTTGATACCCTTCTCCGTCCCGAAAAAAGAAAATTACTGCGCGCGCTGCTGGGTCCCTACTGTCATCCTCACCATGTACAGTCATCTCCTTATTCCTCTAAGTTGTTGACCATGTTGACAACACCGAAGGGCGGCGCCGCGATGAGCGAACCAAGGCGGAGGACGATGGTGAGGCCTCGAATGGGAACGAACAGGAGCCGGGGAAGATGCGCAGAGTTTTAGGGTGCAATGTGGCCATGATGCATGCGCGGCAGCACATCCAGCCGTGGGAGGCGGGAGCAGGCGGTCCCGCCGGCGCTGGTTTGGCTTTGGCGGCTCGAGGAAGAAGAGACTGAAGAAACACGACAGACGTTGAATGTCAATCCAATGGTCAAGGTTGGCACAATCGTTTGTTGACTAAGCGGACACCAAGTAGCATACTTTTTTATATACTAGCACCCTCGGTTTTCAACTGAGAGGTCTTGGGCTCGAGTGCCAGGAACTCTCAATTTTGTCCTCCTTCCTTCCTCGCAAAAAAAAAGAAAATCAAAGACTTGGGAAGGCGTACAGAACAAGCTAGTGTACCAGTAAAGAGACATTACCGAGTTTTAGAAAAAAGAGAGATGTGCTCTTGTAGATGGTTCGAATCCAAACCTAGACTATGACTATATATGGTGCTATGCTACTCTGCAAGTAATGAAACTGACATATCCAACATTTGCTTCTCCTCTTCTCTACTTACTCTACCTAGCATCAGAATCTCTGGCCGCAGCAACCATGTCCACTGGGTGCTCGTCCACCTGCTCTTCAGCAGGCAACAACCAGATATGCGCCAAGTCGCCACCCGTACCATCGCATGTGGGTTGCATCACACCTCCGCCGGCAGGCGCACCGCAGCCGATTGCTCATCGCAACCCGTTGTCGTTGGTGTGGTGCCACTGCTGCAAATCACACAAAGTCATCTGCCGCGTCTCAACCACAATCCTCAACCCTGGCCGAGTCTTCTACAAATGCCCGAATCATGGGGTAATAATATGTTTAAGTGTTGTTCTGCTGCTTTCAGTTGCTGACTTTTTTAATAGTTTGGTTGATGATCTTCCAATTTGATTCGTGCAGAAAAGGGAAGATTCATGTGATTTGTATTTCTGGGAAGTTGCTGATGTGGGGTAATGCAACTACGCTGATTATTTGGTTAGCCGAGGAATCCCAATACCAGCAGGTTGGGGTGTTGGACAAGTAACTGAAGGAACGACAGAAGAGGAAGATGCAGAGCAAAAGGTTAAAGATGCAGTTCCTCTGATCATGGCCAAGCAACAGCTGCTAAACGGCGTTGACAGCAATGAGGAGATGAAAGAGCTTGTGAAGATAATGGATAAAATCGATGTGCTCTGTAGGATGATTGTCTCTTTATTTGCAGTGTATGTAGCACTCGTGATGTATTTAGTGGCTATGGCATGAGCACTTTGCTGAAACTAGTAATGAATGAAACATGTGTAGAAGGCTGGGCGAAGTGTTGTGAACATCTAATGATTTCTATTAACGGAAATCAGGGGGTATCCCCTTTTTCTCATAAATAAATAAATAGTAGAGGCCCTGTCGGGTCAGCTTTGTTCTCATTCGAAGACATCGAGCAAATTGCAGTCCAACAACAAACTATGTCATCAAATTCAAGTTTCACAGCCAAATATGAGTACAACTAAACAACAATGTCATCATGTTTTAGTTGTCATACAATCACCAAACACAAATCAGCATACATAACAAGTGATGTTCTCACAGCAATATAATAAACAACATGTTCATTAGGTTTCAGTTGTCATAGCAAACACAATTTCACATAGTAGATAAAAAAACGTCTTCTGACAGGCAAATATGACAAAAGCAATGTAATCATCATCTGTAGTAGCAGCGTCAACATCTTCGCCATGTGTATCAGTCTGAATCATAATTCCCCACGGTGTCATCTTCTTCTTCGTCCTCAACGTCCTCGAACATTGGCTTCATCTTGATCAACTCTTGTATGTCCACAGCACGACAGGAAATCTTTTCATCGGTGTTATTGACATGATGGTTCTCAAAGATATTAGCAACATCTGTGTTATCTTGTACATCAGGAGCAGTGTAATCATCATCTTATTGTGCAACTTCGTTAAACGAATTCCTCTGCTCAAACCTTTGCAATACTCTCCAATCATCGCTACATGCAAATGTGTCTTCCAAGAAAAATATCTGTGTTGCTTGATTTGCCAAAATAAAAGGCTCGTTGGTCTGGTACGCCGCCTTGACATTGACGGATTTGAAATAATCATCAGCTTTGGGTTTTGCGATCCTGGAAAACAGGTTATACGAACGACAGCACAACAGAACCACACACCGATGATCCTCGAAACTGGAGATATACTGCAACTAAACAATGTCTGTTATGTTAGCATACATTTCAGTTGTCTCTTTGTCATACGTATCCGTGCTCATGATGGCACTGTTTTGTGTCTTCCTGCCTTTGTCTCGTGCAAGGGTGTTGTAGCGCACATCTCCAACAACGCAAGATTCATAATGTCTTACCCGAGTATCAGGACCCATTGCTAGTGAGTAAAGGGCATCATCAACTGCCTGCCCATCCTCCCGCATCTTCTTAACCTATGGTTAGAAAATAGACAAGCTGATCATCTTATGTACTCAATATATTAAAAAAACTGACAGAGCAATTCAAAAGCTTACATGGCTCTTGAACCATTTCGCAAATCCTGCTATAACCAGTTTGTCAATGTTTCTTGGATTTTGTGGCAGTAACTCCTTTTTGTAGATGCTGCACAACATAGTGATCACGTCAAACATCTAAATATATAAGAATGTGCTGCAAGTTTAGTAGATTACGATGTATAACCTGCAGTACTACACTTACTTGATATAAGGTAGTATCTCAGGATAGTTATTCAACATATACCAAACCATTTTGTCCAAATCTTTAGGTTTGTCCTCTTGTCGACTCTTCCCTGTAACTCGAACAGAATAATCGAAAACATTGAGCCCGGGATTGTCTTCACCCACCTCTTTGCTAAGTTGATCAGCTGTTTCAATGTATTTTCAGCAGAATGTCAATGCTTCTGTAGCAATGTAGGCCTCTGCAATGGAACCATCGGGTCTAGCTCTATTCCTAAAATAGCCCTTGAAAGTGCCTAGCCGCCTTTCAATAGGGCACATCCAGCCATACTGTACTGGACCTCTAAGTAGTGCCTCATCAGGTAGATGAACAGCCAAATGCACCATCACATGAAAGAAGGCTGGAGGATATATCTTCTCAAGGTCACATATGATAGTTGGTATCTTGTCTCTAAGACGCTCCAAAGCATCTATCCTGTTATTTCTACTGTAGAGTTCCCTAAAGAATTGTCCCAACTCTGCAACTGCTCTGTATAAGTCAGGGCGGCCCAATCCTCTAAGGATAACAAGTAAAACCCTTTGAAGTAGGACGTGGCAGTCATGAGTTTTCAACCCTTGTACCTTGTTTCCATATGCACTGACTCTCCTTTCAGGGTTGGAAGCAAATCCATGTGGGAATCTCACACTGACAGGACCTCACATAATTCTTTTCTTTTTACCTTGTCCAAGACGTACACAGCTGGTGCCATATCCTGTGGTTTACCTTCATCTTGCACCTGCAAATCCTTTCTGATACCCAGGTGTGTCAAATCAATCCTAGATTTTAAGGTATCTTTCATCTTCCCTTCAATATTAAGAAGTGTGCCGATAATGCTGTCACATATATTTTTCTCGATGTGCATCACATCAAGATTATGCCACAGATCCAAATCTTTCCAATACTCCAAGTCCCACAAAGTGGACCCGTGGGTAAACAATAATCTCTCTTCTGCCCTGCCATGCTTCCTTTTCTCGCTACCATTACTAGGATGGTTTCCTGGTGTAATATGCCTGACCTTCACTAATTCCACTTGCAACTCATCGGCGGTGAGCCTCTTTGGTGCATCACGGTTTTCATGCTTTGCATTGAACACATGTCTTCAGTATTTTCTAGGATGCGGCTTGTCCTTGGCAAGGAAACAGCGGTGTCCAATGTAATAGATCTTGCTAAGTATTGCGTATGACAGTGGATTCCTGTCACAGCGAACACACGCATTGTAACCATGTGTCGTTTGCCCTGACATAGTGCCCAAAGCCGGATAATCATGGATGCACCAAATTATAACAGCACACAGAAAGAAATCAGCTGGTGGGCTGCTATATAGGTCTCGAGTGAGAACACCCCTCCATAGCCCTTGAAGTTCCTCCACAAGAGGCTCAATGAACAAATCAAAATCCTTTCCAGGACTTTTTGGACCTGGGATGAGCAAGGCCATCATGTAGTTTGATTCTTTGGTGCAGACATTTGGAGGCATGTTGTAAGGGATAACAAGCACTGGCCACATGCTATATGTGGCGCTCTGGTGGCCAAATGGGTTAAATCCATCTGAAGCTAAGCCAAGTCTAATGTTTCTCGAGTCAGCTGCAAACTTTTTGTGTTTATCATTGAAGCTTTTCCACTCACTACCATGAGATGGATGGCTCATTACATTCTGATCTCTGGACTCCTGTTTACTAGAATGCCATAGTACATCCTCTCTTGTTTCAGCATCATGAAACAACCTCTGCAATCTTGGTGTAATTGGAAAATGTCTCAGAACATTATGAGGAATCCTCTTCACAGCATCGCCATCTTTCCATCTTGATGATTTGCATTTCGGGCATTCACTTAAGTTGGCATAATCCTTCTGGAACAGAACACAATTATTCTTACAAACATGGATCATATCATATCCAATTCCAATCGCACGAAGGAAATTCTTCATTTTACTATAGGTGTGTGGCAGCTCAGACGCATCTGGGAAAGATTTGCGGAAAGCAGCCAACATCGCATCGAATGATTTGTTGGTCATCTGCTCAGATGTCTTCACCTGAAGAAAGGTGACCATAGCTGAGATTACTGACAGCTTATTTCCTCGGGTGACAGCCACGTTGCATTGTTCCAACATGCGGTCCCACCATTTTTCTTCTGCAAGTGAAAGTTCACGGAATGCACGAGCATTGCATAGCATTGTTTCAATGTTGGTCAAACTCACTGGCTCCGCCACCACCACCTCCTCCTCCTCTTCCACCTGAGCATCAGGAAGATCGAGATGGTGATATGTTGCTTCCACGTAGTCAATAACATTGACGTTCACAGTTTCACCATGATGAACCCACCTAGTATATGTGACCGACATCCCATACAAGTGTAGATGATTTTGCACAGTTGACTGGGGTCTTGTAACTGAATTCATACAACTGCTACACGGGCAGAGCACATCTGATTTCAGACCACCGTATTCAGCTCTGATAAATTTCATGAAGTTTTCAACCCCCTCGTCATATGCAGTGGAGAATCTTCGAGCAGAAGTTATCCAAGTCCTGTCCATCTGTTAGACATACAAATTAGTTCTTCTACTAGATATTATAGGAAAAACATATATGGTTTTTTATGAAGTCCAGAAAAAATACCTAGGTCGATGTCTAAAGCTATGGCAAGATATTTGGACGAGCAGATCTAAGTAACGAAATACACGTAAAGCTAATTCAGCAAACAAATTTGAGTGCTAAATTATGGTAGGCTATTTCAGCAGTCAATGAGGCCGAGCACACATCCATTGAACTATCGAAGGCCATCGCAGCAACAAAGATCGAGTATAAAATGGTGTAGAGCTATTTCACCTAATAGATTGGCTACTAGACCATGGCAGTCTACGCCACAAGAAATATATGGCAGGATATTTTAGCAACTAATCGGCCTTGGCATGCCACCACAGCTAAGCAGATTGAGTGCAGAACAGGGCAAGGAAGCTTCTTAAGCAGAGCATATTGACTGTAAACTACTTCGGCAAACAGTGAGATTAACAGCGTCTATCAGCTAAAATTCAGCGCTACACCGACATGAACGGGGCCTCAGTCTAGAATGCGTGTACCGTGGGAGAAGCTGACTGCCATGCGTCTCCACACGAACATCGCCAGCGGTGGCGGCGCTGACCGCAGTGCGCCTCCACAAGAATGTAGCCAGCGGTGGCGGCCCGGCTAGAGGACGACAGTCTACGAGAGCGTACTGTGGGAGCGAGAGGAGGGCCGTGCGTCCCCTCGACGAACTGTGGCGCCGACGTATTGGCGT
>NC_041393.1:564681829-564690533 GCF_002162155.2 Triticum dicoccoides | reverse complement strand
GCCGAAGGGCGGTTGAACGGATTTGGGGGAATTTTTGGGTGGGTTGGGGGGGGAGGATTTTTGCGTGTGGGCGGGGGGAGTTTGGCGCATGGTCGGTTTCTCTAAGTGCAGTCCCACATGTCAGTGAAGAGGCAAGCTGAAGCGCGTTCCGTTTGCGTGAGCCGTGTGCATGTCTATGTTATTATTCGACACAATTGATCCAAATAGTTAGTATTTTGAACTCCAGACAATGTATCGCTTTAGCAATCGAATATAAACGTGAGTATAGTTCATGTTGTGTGTATAAAGCATGTTATACATACGAAACTGACACAATGAACATTATAAATAACTACCTATGAACTAGCATACATTTGAATTCAACTTAAGGTGGTTTAAAAAAAATCGAATTCAACATGAAGTCCATTCAATTATTTGAATTTGATATCATGGCATTTGTAAATCATACCTAAATTATGAGGGCACCAATCTTTGCTCTGATTTTGTACATAATAGCATATGTAGTCGTGTACAAAATAGATCCAAATTTAGCTCCTCCATTCCAAAATAATCATAGTTATAGGATTTTCAAGTGTCAAAATTTCAAAAAGAAGCGAATAATTTAATGAGGTTTTCAAACATACAAGGTCAAATATAACATTGTATATTTAGGTCAATCCTCATAGTTCAAGAGTACTCTAAACGTGAATGCTTGTGTTTCAAAATTTCGAATGAAGCGCCAAAAGAGCCTCTACTCGCCCGAAACCACGTGAGACCAATGTTTGGTAGTACAAGGAAATTACTTTTCTAATAACTCCGACCCGTGAAACCTACCGGCCCAATGTCCAAAGGTCTAAACCGGGGTAGGTTTGTAGCTTCATCTAGACGCCACGCAACCGCCTTCGAAACACATTCATACACAATGGCCGCCTAAGCACACATGCGCACGGCCGAAATCGCTCCCGCCCACTACTTGGGACACCTAGGATTACCATCCTACCCCCGACCATCAGTAGGTCCGAAATTTAAGAGGGGGGAAAAGTTTGTACTTTCCCTAAGTTTCAAACAAGCGCGTTCCATCTTCTGTTCAAAAAAGCAAAAAACAAGCGCGTCCCAGACCGAAACATGGTTCCCCCCACCCGTCTGATTCCCCATTCGTACTCCGTGGGCGCCAAAACTACCTCTCCACCAGCCGCGAAACCCCGGCGTCCTCCGTCCGCCACCCCATGCCACCCATCAACCGTCGCCCTCCTCTATCATGCCGGAGCCGATACCCCGACGTCGTCGTCCACCGCAACCTCCACCGCAACGCCCTCCACGGCTAGTAGTTGAAGCCGAGGCCGAGCCGTCCGTACCCGAGCCAGTTCAACCACGCCGTCCTACACCTCACCGCTGCCGCTCCAACTTCGCCACCGTCCACCGCACCGGAGCTGTTCCTACTACGCCGTCTGATACATCCATTTTGCATCATGCTTTTACATCAATATTTATTGCATTATGCGCTGTTATTACACATTATATATCAATACTTATGGCTATTCTCTCTTATTTTATAAGGTTTACCATGAAGAAGGGGAATGCCGACAGCTGGAATTCTGGCTGGAAAAGGAGCAAACATTGGAAACCTATTTTGCACTGCTCCAAAAAACCTGAAACACCACGAAACTTATTTTTGGAATTAATAAGAATTATTGAGCGGAAGAAACACCTCAGGGGGATCACACCCTGGCCAAGAGGGTGGGGGGCGCGCCCACCCCTACTGGGCGCGCCCCCTGTCTCCTAGGCGCCCTGGTGGCCCTCTGGTGTCCATCTTCTGCTATATGAAGGCTTTTACCCTGGAAAAAATCATGGGCAAGCTTACGGGATGAAACTTCGCCGCCACGAGGCGGAACCTTGGCGGAACCAATCTAGTGCTCCTGCAGAGCTGTTCTGCCGGGGACACTTCCCTCCGGGAGGGGGAAATCATCACCATCGTCATCACCAACGATCCTCCCATCAGGAGAGGGTCAATCTCCATCAACATCTTCACCAGCACCATCTCCTCTCAAAACCCTAGTTCATCTCTTGTATCCAATCTTGTATCCAAACCACAAATTGGTACCTGTGGGTTGCTAGTAGTGTTGATTACTCCTTGTAGTTGATGCTAATTGGTTTACTTGGTGGAAGATCATATGTTCAGATACTTAATGCATATCATTACTCCTCTGATTATGAACAAGAATATGCTTTGTGAGTAGTTATGTTTGTTCCTGAGGACATGGGTGAAGTCTTGCTATTAGTAGTCATGTGAATTTGGTATTTGTTCGATATTTTGATGAGATGTATGTTGTCTTTCCTCTAGTGGTGTTATGTGAACGTCGACTACATGACACTTCACCATTATTTGGGCCTAAAGGAAGGCATTGGGAAGTAATAAGTAGATGATGGGTTGCTAGAGCGACATAAGTTTAAACCCTAGTTTATGCGTTGCTTCATTAGGGGCTGATTTGGATCCATATGTTTAATGTTGTGGTTAGGTTTACCTTAATATTTCTTTTGTAGTTGCATATGCTTGCAATAGGGGTAAATCATAAGTGGGATGCTTGTCCAAGTAAGGGCAGTAACCAAGCACCGGTCCACCCACATAACAAATTATCAAAGTATCGAACGCGAATCATATGAGCGTGATGAAAACTAGCTTGACCATAATTCCCATCTGTCCTTGGGAGCTCTTTTATCATTATAAGAAATTGTCCAGGCTTATCCTTTGCTAGAAAAAGGATTGGGCCACCTTGCTGCACTTTATTTACTTCCATTGCTTGTTACCCGTTACAATTTATCATATCACAAAACTATCTGTTACCTACAATTTCAGTGCTTGCAGAGAAAACCTTACTGAATACCGCTTATCATTTCCTTCTGCTCCTCGTTGGGTTCGACACTCTTACTTATCGAAAGGACTACGATATATCCCCTACACTTGTGGGTCATCAAGACTCTTTTCTGGCGCCGTTGCCGGGGAGTGTAGCACTTTTGGTGAGTGGAACTTGGTAAGGAAACATTTATATAGTGTGCTGAAATTTTCTGTTACTTGTCACTATGGAAACTAATCCTTTGAGGGGCTTGTCCGGGGTATCTTCGCCCCGACCAGAAGAGAAAATAGTTGCTCCTCAACCCACTGAACTTATTGAAAATATTTACTTTTAGATTCCTTCGGGTATGCTAGAGAAACTGCTAGCTTATCCATTTGCAGGAGATGGAACATTGCATCCCGATTTACACCTTATCTTTGTGGATGAAGTTTGTGGATTATTTAAGCTTGCAGGTATTCCCGATGATGTTGTCAAAAGGAAGGTCTTCCCTTTATCTTTGAAGGGAGATGCATTGACATGGTATAGGCTATGTGATGATATGGGATCTTGGAATTATAAACGATTGAAGTTGGAATTTCACCAAAAGTTCTATCCTATGCATCTTGTTCATCGTGATCGTAATTACATATATAATTTCTGGCCTCGCGAAGGAGAAAGCATCGCTCAAGCTTGGGGGAGGCTTAAGTCAATGCTATATTCATGCCCAAATCATGAGCTCACCAGAGAAATGATTATTCAAAAATTTTATGCTCGTCTTTCTCCCAATGATCGCAACATGCTCGATACTTCCTGTGCTGGTTCTTATATGCTGAAGACTATTGAATTCAAATGGGACTTATTGGAAAGAATTAAACGCAACTCTGAATATTGGGGTTCCGACGATGGTAAGGAGTTAGGTATGACACCTAAGTTTAATTGTGTTAAATCTTTTATGGATACCGATGCTTTTCGTGGATTTAGCGCTAAATATGGACTTGACTCTGAGATAGTAGCTTCTTTCTATGAATCCTTTGCTACTCACGTTGATCTCCCTAAGGAGAAGTGGTTTAAATATAATCCTCCCATTGAAGTAAAGGTAGTTGCACCTATTATAGTTGAAGAAAAGATTGTCACCTATAGTGATCCTATTGTTCCTACTACTTATGTTGAGAAACCTCCTTTCCCTGTTAGGATAAAGGATCATGCTAAAACTTCGACTGTTGTTCGTAAGAGTAATACTAGGACTTATACACCTCCTGAGCAAATCAAAGTTGAACCTAGTATTGCTATGGTTAAAGATCTCTTGGAAGATGATTTATATGGGCATGTTATTTATTTTTGTGGAGAGACTGCTAATATTGTTAGACCAGATACTAAGATACATAGACCTGTGGTAGGCATGCCTGTTATTTCTGTTAAAATAGGAGATCATTGTTATCATGGCTTATGTGATATGGGTGCTAGTGCTAGTGCTAGTGCAATACCCTATGATTTATATAAAGAAATTATGCATGACATTTCACCCATTGAATTTTAAGGTATTGATGTTACAATCAAGCTTGCCAATAGAGATACTATTTCACCAGTTGGGATTGTTAGAGATGTTGAAGTCTTGTGTGGGAAGGTTAAATACCCTGCTGATTTTCTTGTTCTTAGTTCCCCACAAGATGACTTTTGTCCCATTAGTTTTGGTAGACCCTTCTTGAATAAGGTTAATGCTAGGATTGATTGTGAAAAGGATATTGTCACAATTGGCTTAGAGGGTATGTCTCATGAGTTTAATTTTGCTAAGTTTTGTAGACAACCTCATGATAGAGAATCACCTAGTAAGGATGAGATTATTGGTCTTGCTTCTATTTCCGTGCCTCCTACTGATCCGTTAGAACAATATTTGCTTGACCATGAAAATGATATGTTTATGAAGGAAAGAAGGGAAATAGATAAAGTGTTCCTTCAACAGGAACCTATTCTGAAACATAACCTTCTTGTTGAAATTCTAGGGGATCCCCTTCTTCCCAAGGGTGATCCCGTGTTTGAACTCAAACCATTACCTGATAATCTTAAGTATGCTTATCTTGATGAAAAGAAAATATATCATGTTATTATTAGTGCTAACCTTTTAGAGCAAGAAGAATAAATATTATTGAATACTCTGAAGAAGCACTGCCTTCTATTGGATATACTCTGAATGATCTTAAGGGCATTAGTCCCACGTTATGCCAACACAAAATTAATTTGGAGGATGGTGCCAAACCAGTTAGAGATCCTCAACGATGATTGAATCCCAAAATGAAAGAAGTGGTAAGAAAGGAGATACTAAAGCTCCTTGAGGTAGGTATAATTTATCCCGTTGCTGATAGTGATTGGGTAAGCCCCGTCCATTGTGTTCCCAAAAAGGGAGGTATTACTGTCGTTCCTAATGACAAAGATGAATTGATCCCGCAAAGAATTACTACAGGTTATAGGATGGTAATTGATTTCCGTAAATTAAATAAAGCTACTAAGGAAGATCATTACCCTTAACCTTTTATTGATCAAATGCTAGAAAGACTATCCAAACACACACATTTCTGCTTTCTAGATGGTTATTCTGGTTTCTCTCAAATACCTGTGTCAGCGGGGGATCAATCAAAAACTACTTTTACTTGCCCTTTCGGTACTTTTGCTTATAGACGTATGCCTTTTGGTTTATGTAATGCACCTGCTACCTTTCAAAGATGCACGATGGTTATATTCTCTGACTTCTCTGAAAAGATTTGTGAGGTATTCATGGATGATTTCTCCGTTTATGGATCCTCCTTTGATGATTGCTTGAGCAACCTTTATCGAGTTTTGAAGAGATGCAAAGACACTAGTCTCGTCTTGAATTGGGAAAAGTGCCACTTTATGGTTAATGAAGGCATTGTCTTGGGGCACAAAATCTCTGAGAGAGGTATTGAAGTTGATAAAGCTAAAGTTAATGCTATTGAAAAGATGCCATGTCCCAAGGACATAAAAGGTATAAGAAGTTTCCTTGGTCATACCGGTTTTTATAGGAGATTCATTAAGGACTTCTCTAAAATCTCTAGGCCTTTGACTAATTTATTGCAAAAAGATATTCCTTTTGTCTTTGATGATGATTGTGTAGAAGCATTTGAAATACTTAAGAAAGCTTTGATCACTGCACCTATTGTTCAGCCACGTGACTGGAATTTACCTTTTGAAATTATGTGTGATGCTAGTGATTATGCTATAGGTGCTGTTCTAGGGTAAAGAGTTGATAAGAAATTGAATGTTATCCAGTATGCTAGTAAGACTCTTCATACTGCCCAGAGAAATTATGCTACTACTGAAAAAGAATTCTTAGCAGTTGTGTTTGCATGTGATAAGTTTAGACCTTATATTGTTGATTCCAAAGTTACTATTCACACTGATCATGCTGCTATTAAATATCTTATGGAAAAGAAAGATGCTAAGCCTAGACTTATTAGATGGGTTCTCTTGCTCCAAGAATTTGATTTGCATATTATTGATAGAAAGGGAGCTGAGAACCCCGTTGCAGACAACTTGTCTAGGTTAGAGAATGTTCTTGATGACCCACTGCCTATTGATGATAGCTTTCCTTATGAAGAATTAGCGGTCGTTAATGCTTCTCGTACTGCTCCTTGGTATGCTAATTATGCTAATTACATTGTTGCTAAATTTATACCTCCTAGTTTCACATACCAGCAAAAGAAAAAATTCTTTTATGATTTAAGACATTACTTCTGGGATGACCCACACCTTTATAAAGAAGGAGTAGATGGTGTTATTAGACTTGTGTACCTGAGCATGAATAGGAACAGATCCTACACAAGTGTCACTCTGAATCATATGGAGGACACCACGCTGGAGATAGAACTGCACACAAGGTATTGCAATCCTGTTTTTATTGGCCTACTCTCTTCAAAGATGCTCATAAGTTTGTCTTATCTTGTGATGAATGTCAAAGAATTGGTAATATTAGTAGACGTCAAGAAATGCTTATGAATTATTCCCTTGTTATTGAACCGTTTGATGTTTGGGGCTTTGATTATATGCGACTTTTTCCTGCCTCTAATGGTTATACACATATTTTAGTTGCTGTTGATTACGTTACTAAGTGGGTAGAAGCTATTCCAACTAGTAGTGCTGATCATAACACTTCTATTAAAATTCTTAAAGAAGTTATTTTTCCAAGGTTTGGGGTCCCTAGATATCTTATGACTGATGGTGGTTCACATTTTATTCATGGTGCTTTCCATAAGATGCTTGCTAAGTATGATGTTAATCATAGAATCACATCTCCTTATCACCCGCAGTCTAGTGGTCAAGTAGAGTTGAGCAACTGAGAGCTCAAATTAATTTTGCAAAAGACTGTGAATAGATCTAGAAAGAACTGGTCCAAAAAACTTGATGATGCATTATGGGCCTATAGAACTACATATAAAAATCCTATGGGTATGTCTCCGTATAAGATGGTTTATGGAAAAGCATGTCACTTACCTCTTGAACTTGAACATAAAGCATATTGGGCTATTAAAGAGCTCAATTATGACTTCAAACTTGCCGGTGAGAAGAGGTTATTTGATATTAGCTCACTTGATGAATGGAGAACCCAAGCCTATGAGAATGCCAAGCTATTCAAAGAAAAAGTCAAACGCTGGCATGACAAAAGGATATAAAAGCGTGAGTTTAACGTAGGTGATTATGTGCTATTATTCAACTCTCATTTAAGATTTTTTGCAGGAAAACTTCTCTCTAAATGGGAAGGTCCTTACATTGTCGAAGAGGTCTGTCGTTCTGGTGCCATAAAAATCAACAACTTCAAAGGCACAAGTCCGAGGGTGGTGAAGGTCAAAGAATTGAACATTATATTTCAGGTAATCCTATCAATGTTGAAACTAATATTATTGAAACCGTAACCCCGGAGGAATACATAAGGGACACTTTCCAGAATGTTCCAGACTCCGAAAAGGAATATGTATGTGGTACGGTAAGTAAACCGACTCCAAAACAATTCTAATGGCAATTTTTATCAGTTTTGGAATATTGAAGAAATTTAGGAAGTAAGAAGTAGTCTGGGAAGGACACGAGGCCTCCACGAGGGTGGAGGGCGCGCCCACCCTTACTGGGCGCGCCCCCCTGTCTCGTGGCCACCTCGTGTGCCCCCCGGACTCCGTTTTCTTGCACGTTACGTATTTTGGTCGGTAAAAATTCACTATATAATCTCTCGAAGGTTTTGACCACCGTATCACGCAAATATCCTCTATTTTCGTTTCGAGCTGTTTCTATTACAGATCTACAGCATCATGACGTCTCCAAGCTCTCCCAAGGACAAGTTTTTCAAGAGGGTTATCAACCCCTATCTCGCGGAGGTGCTACAACACCCTCAAACCATTGAGATGCGTGAGGGGGTGCTGCATATCCGCGATGTGGAGGGACCAACACTACAAAAAAAAGACACATTTGTGACATTTTGGGCTGAACGAATTTTTTTCTGTCATACATATGACACTTCTATGACAATAATTGTGACAAAACCCAGTATCATCATAGATGTGGTGGGCTCCTACTTCTATGACAAAAAATCATTACAGAAAATGGGCTTTTCATCATGGGCGGGCCAGAGACGCAGCTGCATGACATTCTTTGGGCCGTCCATGACGGAAAAACCCGTGGGAGAAGTGAGGACGAGGAAAATTTCGAGGAGTTCCCGGTTACGGTGGGAGGTTGGGGGCCGAGCGATGCGCGTTTCTCTCGTACACGTACGCGCGTGTGTGCGAGGCGTTGGCTCTAACTGAACCCGAGCGAGGCATTGGGCTCTAACTGAACCCGAGCGATTGCACTGCATGCTACACATTACTGAACCCGGGCGATCGATCGATGGTTGTTAA
>NC_041393.1:564679423-564681439 GCF_002162155.2 Triticum dicoccoides | reverse complement strand
GAACAGGACCCTGTGGTGTGGAGGGCTGGATGAATAGTAGACGGTGGAGGGGTGCTCGTGGAGGGGTGGTTCAACAGGACCCCGTGGTGTGGAGGGCTGGATGAACAGTAGACGGTGGAGGGATGCCCGTGGAGGGGTGGTTGAACAGTAGCCGGTGGAGTAGCGTGCGGTGGAGGCTGGATGAATAGGAGCCCGTGGAGGCTGGAGGAGGTTGACGGTAGCCCGTGGAGGCTGGAGGTGGTCGACGGTGGAGATGAACAGAATCCCGTGGAGTCCCGTTTTGCGGTATGCCACACCCCTCCCGATGAACAGGACCCCCGTTTTGACCGTCGCGCTCCAACACAAGTCTGTTTCGTCCGTTTTGTGGTACACCACACCCCTCCCGATCAACAGGACCCCTGTTTCGACCGTAGGAGGTCTGTTTTGTCCGTTTTGCGGTATGCCACACCCCTCCCGATCAACAGGACCCCCGTTTCGACCGTAGGAGGTCCGTTTCCTCCGTTTTGCGGTACGCCAGACCCCTCCCGATCAACAGGACCCCGTTCCGAATGTAGGACGTCTGTTTCCTCCATTCCGCGGTATGCCAGGCCTCGTTTCCATCGCCTATTCCATCCAAGCCCTCCTGATGAACTTGACCACGCATTCCGTTCTGACCCAGCCGGTTGGCTCCCACGCGTTCCGTTGCCTCCCGATGAACACGACGCATTCTGTTGCCTCCCCATGAACACGACGCATTCTGTTGCCTCACCACGAACACGACGAAGACGCTGTTTCTCGGTTCCGACCCAGCCATGTACATGAGCCCTGGCCGTACGTATGCGCGAGTAGGCGTTCGAGACCCCGCCCGTATGTACACATACATGGCCGTATTTTCTTTCTTGCACACTGGCCATTGTACGTACGTCTACGTGCTACGTGCGCGCCTCTACTACGACATGTACGTGCCTCTACTACGACATGCGCGCGCCTGTACATCCACCAGTATATATGTACGTACACGTTCGCGACCAGAATGACAACGCTACGTACGCTATGACCAGGTGGGTCCTGACTGTCAGGCACTTCCTTGCGTGCTAAGATGTAGCTGGTGGGTCCCATCAGTCAGGGTGGCGAATCGTTTTTGTTTTGGACGCACTTCCTTGCGTGCGAAGATGTAGCTGGTGGGTCCCAGCAGTCAGGGGGGCAAATCATTTTATTTGGCCCGGACGCACTTCCTTGCGTGCGAAGATGTAGCTAGTGGGTCCCAACAGTCAGGGGGGCGAATCGCTTTTTTTGCTCGGACGCACTTCCTTGCGTGCGAAGATGTAGCTGGTGGGTCCCAGCAGTCGGGGGGAAACGTTTTTTTCGCGAAATACGGTGGCCCGTCTGGTGGGTCCCCGCTGTCAGTTGGAGGAATCATTATTTTGCGCGTAATAAGGAGGCACTTCCTTGCTGCGGCCGTGGACCCAACTGTCAGCCTCTCCATGTACATTCCACGTCCGATGGAAGTCGTTCCTTGACCACGTTGACCATGCCGCGCCGAGAGCACCACGGCGGTGGACAACAGCGAGGCCTATGAAGGGGACGACTCGGAGCTGGGGAAGACGCAACAGTGGATGCCCACGCAAAGAGGAGTACGAGGGTTCACTGGTTTGGCTGCGATGTGAGGTTGTTGTTGCCGCAGAATAACAGGGGGTGTGGGTGAGTAGAGGGATGGCCTGGCCAGCAGTGGGAGTAGTAGGGGGTGGTGAGGCCTCCGCGACATCACAGCCGTCCATGGGAGGCAGGAGCACGCGGCACGACCGGCGCTGGTTTGGGCGGCTGGAGCAAGAAGACTAGAGGTTGAAGAAGCACTACGTCCGTTGGATGAACATCGTACGGTAACAGGAGCTAGAATCGTTCATATTGACTAAGTTGACAAAGCCCTCCGTCCCCGTCAACTTGGTAGATCCACAAGTCAACCTCCCACTATGCTGGTTTCCAGCTGGCAGGGGGAGTATTCATTTTTTTGTGCGTAATAAGGAGGCACTTCCTTGC
>NC_041393.1:564671102-564679062 GCF_002162155.2 Triticum dicoccoides | reverse complement strand
GGGCACGGTTTTTTCGCGAAATATAGAGGCCCTTCTGGTGGGTCAGAGATGTCAAGTGGAGGAATCATTATTTTGCGCGTAATAAGGAGGCATTTCCTTGTGTGCGACCGTGGACCCAGCTGTCAGCCTCTCCATGCATAGTCTACTTCTGATGGTGTCATTCATTGACCATGTTGACCACACTATGCCGAACGCATCCAAGGTGGTGAACGACAGCGAGGCCCCGGACAGCAATGAGCCGGAGATGGGAAGACGTGGGAGTAGAGTCGCAGACGGAGAGGTGTACAAGGGTTAACTGGTTCTAGTGTGGTGTGGTTCGACAGTCGGTGGAGAAGACCATGAGGTGTGGAGGGGTGGAGGGATGGCCTGGCCAACGGTGGAGTAGCGCTTCATAGCGAAGCGTGCTAAGCAGAGCTGCTAGCAGCAGGAGGCGGGAGGTGGTCCCGGCGGTGCTGGAGGAAGAAGACGAGAGATTGAAGATGGATGCCGGTCGTTGGATGTAAATCCAACGGCTAACATGTCAGAATCATTTGTTGATTAAATTGACAATGACTTGCGTTGGCTTCGACCTATTGGCCCACATTTCGTCCTCCAAAAATGTGGGACGTATTCAACCCATTTTTCAGAATTTATAGTCTTTTTTTGCGCGGTAGAATTTACAGTCAATTTGATCTTCTTTTTTTGAATTAGAGCCATTAGCTGGGCTGGGTGAACAAATAATGCAGCGTCCATGCGTCCCATTTTTTTTATTTCCTAAAATATTACAGGCCATTTGCACTTTCTCAAAATACACGATTTTGCTGGGCTGATTCTAATTATAATGTTGGGTTGGGCCTACAATGTTATCAAAAAATAAAAAGGGGCTAAGCATTTTGTTATAAATATATTTAAATAATAAGTGATATTATTACATTCGTCCTTAAATCTTACCAAGCTTTTGTACACAATCACTAGGATTTTCGTGCCAAAACAATCCAGGATTTTATTTGTTAAGAAATTATTTTTATAAGTTAATAAGATGTGGGATATTGTTTTCTTACATATGTAAGTATCTGTTAATTATATGATGACAATAAAAATAATATATAATAACATATAAAATAATTTAAATATATATAATATAGTTAGAAGGGAAACATAAGTTGGACCTGGCGTTCCTATTCTTATATAGAAAAATAGAACAGAGCTCTGCGTTTTCTTCAAAAAAATACATAAATTGGGCTGCCAAAAATAAAACCTCGGATGGGAGGTCCATAGGCCGGTCGATACATGACGGCCCTAAGAAAATACAAACAGGCCTATGGACCTCCCATCCGAGGTCGTGGGTTCCGCATGTTAAAAATGAAAGCCTAGATGGGGCAGCCCAAAACCACGTCCAACACTTGCAAAAACTTCATCCCTCGTTTTCTCTGTGTTTCGCACACTCGACATTGTGTGGACATTTTGACTGTGCATCATATGAAGATGTGCTATGCATGAATGTTGATCAGCATGATGTTAACTGGCTGGTAGTTCCATTTTCGACCATGAATAAAACTTCCAACATGATGTTAACCCTGTTTGAAAAGGCCGTGTTAATATAAATGCTCTGCCTCTGAAAGTTGCAGTTTCTTATCTGAAACTGAACTTGCAGTTTCTTCTCTGAGAATCACATTGTCTGCACTTTTATACTCCTATGAAACTACATTTTTTTAAGTGCTAAAAATAGATCTCTAGAATTCATAAAATACTTCATATGCTCAATACTGCAAATCTGAAATTCAAAAGACATTCATATATGAAAGTACTCTCAAAATACACAACACAAAACACAATTCACAACCTGCAAATACTGACAACCCTAAGCTCCTCCTGACAATTCACAACCTGCCCGACTATTGGGCTGGGGGGGGGCAGCCCCCTCCTATTCCTCGGCGGTAGACAGCCGCCCCGTGAGACGATGTGAACAGCGAGGGAGACGATGGTGGGGAAGCATCATCGGGCCAACTGCTTTTCTCCTCTTGTTGTTGGGTTCGGTCGACGAAGACTCCACCGGCTCGCTCTGGCAGGACACCCTCACAAACGACACCCTGTAGATGCTCGATCCTTCAATCTTTGGTGGATGCTCCATCTGGGATCGATACTCCCACCACCGCTCCCTCACGATCGGATTCGGTGAATCTGTTTGCTCCATGGCCCAGAGGAGCAGCTCTATGTACTCCGGCGCGACACCCTCCAGGAGTATCGCCGCCTTTTTGCCCTGTTGTAGATATTTGGCCATGGATGTCGCCGTCACTGCTAGTTGGTCCTTGTTGTCAAACCAACACTGTATCTCCAAGATCCTAGCTAGCTTCACAGGGTAGCCGTCTGCGATCCTCACGTATCGGTTGTACTCCTCCATCGATCTACTTCTCCACAGCAACTTCACTCGTCGGCGGTGGTTTTTGAATGGAAGAGGAGAGGAGCAACGCTGGTTTTGGATTAGAACGGGAGAGGAGCGATACTGGTTTTGGACTGGAACAGTAGAGGAGGGGCGGTGGTTTTGAAATGGAAGAGGAGAGGAGCGGCGCTGGATTTAGATTGGAACAAGAGAGGAGCGGCGGTGGTTTAAGAGGAGAAGAGCGGAAGAGCGGCGCTGGTCTTGGAAGTATTTTTTTGTTGTTTCGCGTATTTTGGGTCAAAGTTTGACCATGTACTGTATTTGAAAAGGAAAATGTGAATGCATGTCACCAAAAATTGTATCGTTTTGTTCGTATCTGAATGTACTTACAAATTATATTATTTTTGCAATGTATAACATATCTTTTATGTGCGAAAATCATGCTCAATTATGACCCAGAATAAAAGGGAGACTAGTTAATGTGGGGTCGCTTTCTTAATTGAAGGGTAAATTGATTTTGATTTTGATCCAGTCACAGCGCGTCGGCCCTCTCATCCAATCCTAAATCACTGTCGCACGCTCCTCTCCCTCTTCTCCATTGCAAAACCACCTCCTCTCCTCTCCATCATCTCCATTCCAAAACCACCGTCTCGCCTCTCCCTCTTCTGATCTTCTCCATTGCAAAACCACCTCCTCTCCTCTCGATCATCTCCATTCCAAAACCACCTCCTCTCCTCTCCATCATCTCCATTCCAAAACCACCATCTCGCCTCTCCCTCTTCTGATCTTATCCATTGCCAAACCACCTCCTCTCCTCTCCATCATCTCCATTCCAAAACCATCGTCTCCCCTCTCCCGTTTCTGATCTTCTTCATTGCAAAACCACCTCCTCTCCTCTCCATCATCTCCATTCCAAAACCACCGTCTCTCCTCTCCCTCTTCTCTATTGCAAGACCACCGTCTCTCCTCCCATCTTCCAAAGCTAGCACCGGACCACTCAGAAGGACATCTAGGGAGAGGATGCAGCAGCGAATCAGGCAGATCGCCGGCGGCAACCAGGCAAACTTAGCCAGGTTGAAGGAGATCCTTAGTTGGTTTGACAATGAGTGGGAGATTTCGAGGACGGTGCGGCCCATGTGGAAATGTATGCGATAGAGAGAGACGGCGGCAATGAGGGCGGCGATGTACATGTACTCCTCGGCGGCAGTCACGCCGCAGTCCTCCGAGTTCATCGAGTATCTCCTCTGGGTGATGGAGCAGACAGATTCGCCTGAGGCGACAGTCACGTGTAGGTGGGGGGTGTATACGTCGAAGGTCGAGCACCCAGAGGATAACGAGTCAATCGAGTATGCATGGTGTGCCGTTCGTGAGGGTGCAGAGCCAGCCGGAGCCACAAGAGTATTCTTTCTCCCACCGCAAGAGGAGGTCAGATGGTGCGACGTTGCTTCCCCGCCGTTCTCCACGGTTCCGTCGATGCTCGTCTCGTTTCAACGGCGGCGGTAGGGTTTGAGGTAAGCTTTGCACTAACCTAATCTTCCACCTGCTCATGCTTACAATCAGTGTGACAGCTAATGAAAATCATGCTTACAATCAGTCTCCGAGTACTACGCCAATCACCCTAAAATATCTCTGGACCTTTGGGTCAAAGTTGCCACACAGTGTACAAATAAAAAAATAGATTGGTGCTTCTTTCAGAAAAGAGTACTCCCTAGAAAACTGCCAATATAAGCTACGTATTTGGTTAGAGGATTTGCTGCGGAGAAAGATCCGTCCATAGAGAGCGCCACACATCCCACTGGTGGTGGTGGATGCCAATGCGTGCATGAAGCATGGTTGGTGTCGGTAATTTTTACTTTGCACACCTCGCACACTGCATATATGCCGGTTCCATACGTACATTTGTGCAGTTCCACGAAAATGCAGCTGAATAACCCTGTTTGCACAGATAATGAAAAAGCGTGATTACATTATAGTGGCACTAGTTGATGAGACACACAAAATAAATAGAAGAAAGTATTGTGATAGTATCATAGTATGCCATGCTGCGAGGGCGAGATGGGCCCTGCGACGCCTCATACGGTACGCCTCATACTGGTTATCGTCCCAAGTCTCCAAGATACACCTTCTGCCAGTGATGAACATCAGTGTACAGTGGTAGTACAAGGAGGTGCCTTGAGACATTCAAATCTCTATTTTTGTACATATCAACTAAAATTAAGCACCCCAGTTTGCAGAAATGCTTAAACATTAACAATGGGACTAGTTGATGAAACATACGTTAACGAAGATAAGAACTTTCTTTATCTACATTGGAAATGAAATGATAGAGATGACACTCGCTCTATTTTAACTATATTATTACTTCATTTTATCAGTGACACTAGGGTCGAGAAGGTGGTAAACGAGGTGTACCGTGCGTCGCAAGGATGGAGGCCGGGGGTGCTTAGACTGGGATGCTGAAGCTAGCTCTTTCAGTCACCAACATGGATGATTCAATTCATGGGACCTTTTGGTGCAGTTCACCTAAAATGAAGCAATGTCCCATGAGCTAGCAGCTTCTTCTTCAATTTTTTTAAGAAAAGGGCTCGAGCCCCAGTTCCATTTCCATCAGAAAACGAAACCCACAGAGCTTCTTCTCCATTAGTTGCAATAAAATTGAGCAACATCAAGGTTGGTTGTGAAGCTCCTGGAATGCTCAACTATAATTTGGATATCATTTGTGCAGTTCAACTAAGATTGAGCGTGAAATGTATATCTCTGTTTGCACAAAAAGGTGGAAAGGAGGGTGACTAACAAGTGATGAAACATGCATCAAATGAAAAGAAGCATGTTCCTTATCTGAATGGCAATCCTACAAGGACAGTAGCAATTTCTAAAGCAATGGCATTGCTAGATATTAGTGTGGGCATTAGGATTAACTATGACAACCATTAAATACAACATTACTTTGGGCACGGGAGAGTAGGTGGACCAGGACAGTTGCATTTCTAACAAAAAGAACCAATTTATCTTAATGGGAAATTTTAGCAGGAAATGTAAAGAAGTGCCATTGATTCATATTACTGGAGGCATTACATTGAAAACAACATTTGTTTAATGTGTCCTTACTTTTAACAGTGCGACTGCTACATTTTACCAGTGGCATTACATAAGAGTGGCTCGGGGCAACAAACATCAGAACAGGATATCTGGGCTGGTCCATTTTTGTTCGGTATAGCCACCTTATATTGTGTGAGGCTAGCATATCTAGTGCTGGACTTACTCTGTTGACTTGTCCCCCAGTCCCCACTTTCTTTCCTTTTTCAATCAATAGATCGGGTTTATATTGAGTTTGTACTGCGTTTCCCTTTATTTCCCTTTTAGACCTAGAGACTAGTCGGATAGCCAGTCTCCGCTACTTTTCGCCCCCATTATTTCCTCTTTCGACCAAGTCCTAGATTCAGGTAACAAATCCTCCCCCACCCCACCCCCTTTCTTCCTTATTTGAACCAAGTAGTACTAGATTCGAGTGCATGAACTAGTTTTACCTCTTAAACGTAAAAAAATTAGGTGGTTTTCGAACAGCCAATCGATCCTGTCTACGAGGGGGCCTGAGAATTAGTAAAAGATACAAATGAAGCGACGCCAGGAGCTCGGGAAGTAGAGCAAGGCCGGTTTCGAAGGAAATTATACCTGATGGTCGCCAGGATGTCGCTAGGTAGGCAGCGGGAGGCCGGATCTGCCCACAATACGGCAGCGAGGAAGAAGGGGTCGGAGGCCCTCCCTCGCCAGTGGTGCTTGGGAGAGAACGACAAGGCAGGCTGATCGGACGCGCCCAGCAGTGGGTAAGAGCCATCACCGAGGACGACCACGTGAACGTTGCACCTTCTCACCTTCCCCGGCGGAGAGGATCCGGCTGGATCTGTGACCAGCGGTGAGCAGAGAGAGAGTGTGTGTGTGGCCACTGTTGTCGTGTTTAGATCTAGAGAGGCCGAGACAGTGTGAAGAGAGCAACACTAGCAAGCAAGAGCGGAGGCTCCTGCCTATATAGTGGAGTAGTACTAGTTTTATTTTGTCTACCGGAGCCGGCTTGACCTCGTCAATGACCGTCGAGAAGTCTTCATGCACGTGGCCCGGAGGCGCAGTTGTCGTCATTTTGATCTGATGCGCCGAATTATAACATATAACACGAAAAATGCCACATGACAAGAAATCATAACCTCATTGCCCAAAGGAGACAACATGAATCCCAACGGACAAACTAGACGAGGAACAAAGCTCAAATTAAAGATAAACTCGTAGAAAAGGGGTCCGTCGATAGATGTCCTAATTAACATAGCCAGCTTGACCTAGATGGCAGCCGAGTAGTCACTGTTCGTGCATGTGACCCCAATGACTAGCCCAACTCAGTTGTCGCTGTTTAACCCTTGCAGTGATCCGAAGCACATGACACCTATAATTTTGCGAGATGACAAGAAACCTTTTTTTATATTTCTCACCACAACTACAACCATGTACAACACAGCCTGCACGATATGTAAACAATAGCCAATCCAGGCGTGTCTGCTGGAGTCTGGTCACATGCATGGACGAACTGATCTTCCGTGTCTTGCAGGGATCGTCTAGGCACCAACGTAGTACAACACTTCTCTAGTACCATTGCTCGTCTCCCTCTTCTATTAAGTCACCCGACCTACGGGCCCGGGGATTGTGCCTATGGTCAGTTCTCAATTGCCATCCCACATGTGTGTGCAAACGCAATATGACGCGCGTTCCATTCGGAGAGCAGCGTGCCAGACCGACCGACCGTCTGGGGTGCGACGCGAACGCGACGGGCGTGCTGTATACTCCGTACATGTGTACCGCCGTTTTCTAGACGCTTTGCTCCATGGCGCGGGCGCAATCCATGGGTACAAAATTAGTATACTGTATACTATTTAAAAGTCGAGGGCAGGGCTTTTACTGCGCGGTAGGCGGGGCAGTTCCGCCTAGTCGGTTCGACAGAGACGCGAGAAGACGAGGGAGTAG
Organism: Triticum dicoccoides; assembly: GCF_002162155.2. Lineage (NCBI taxonomy): Eukaryota > Viridiplantae > Streptophyta > Magnoliopsida > Poales > Poaceae > Triticum > Triticum dicoccoides. The sequence continues at coordinate 564,671,696 of NC_041393.1, read as the reverse complement.
GCTGCTGCAAACGTAGGGCAGTGTGATTTGACGGCGAGTTACTACTCGACAAGTGGGGCCCCGTGATTTGACTTGCCATCACTACAAAAAAAAGACACATCCGTGACATTTTGGGCCGAATGAAATTTTTTTCTATCATACATATGACACTTCTATGACGATAATTGTGACAAAACCCGGTATCATCATAGATGTGGTGGGCTCCTACTTCTATGACAAAAAATCAAGATAGAAAATGGGCTTTTCGTCCTGGGCGGGCCGGAGACGCAGCTGCATGACATTCTTTGGGCCGTCCATGACTGAAAAAACCGTGGTAGAAGCAGGGGGCGGAAAATTTTGGGGAGTTGCCAGTTATGGTGGGAGGTCGGGGGCCGAGCGATGCGCGTTTCTCTCGTACACGTACGCGCGTGTGCACGAGGCGTTGGCTCTAACTGAACCCGAGCGGGGCGTTGGGCTCTAACTGAACCCGAGCGATTGCACTGCAGGCTACGCGTTACTGAACCCGAGCGATCGATCGATGGCTGTAAAATGAACCCGATGGAGCGATTTCTTCGCTACTGCTGCTAACTGAAGCCGATCGATTGGATGAACAGT
>NC_041393.1:564664973-564670738 GCF_002162155.2 Triticum dicoccoides | reverse complement strand
CGTGGTGTGGAGGGCTGGATGAACAGTAGACAGTGGAGGGGTGGCCGTGGAGGGGTGCTTGAACAGGACCCCGTGGTGTGGAGGGCTGGATGAACAGTAGACGGTGGAGGGCTGGATGAACAGTAGACGGTGGAGGGGTGGTTGAATAGTAGCCTGTGGAGTAGCGTGCGGTGGAGGCTGGATGAACAGGAGCCTGTGGAGGCTGGAGGAGGTCGACGGTAGCCCATGGAGGCTGGAGGAGGTCGACGGTGGAGATGAACAGTATCCCGTGTTGTCCCGTTTTGCGGTACGCCACACCCCTCCCGATGAACAGGACCCCCGTTTCGACCGTAGCGCTCCAACACAAGTCCGTTTTGCCCTTTTTGTGGTACGCCACACCCCTCCCGATGAACAGGACCCCTGTTTCGACCGTAGCGCTCCAACACAAGTCTGTTTCGTCTGTTTTGCGGTACGCCACACCCCTCCCGATCAACAGGACCCCCATTTCGACCGTAGGAGGTCCGTTTCATCCGTTTTGTGGTACGCCACACCCATCTCGATCACCAGGACCCCCGTCTCGACCGTAGGAGGTCCGTTTCCTCCGTTTTGCGGTACGCCACACCCCTCCCGATCAACAGGACCCCGTTCCGAACATAGGAGGTCCATTTCCTCCGTTGTGCGGTACGCTAGGCCTTGTTTCCATCGCCTGTTCCGTCCAAGCCAGTTGGCTCCCACGCGTTCCGTTGCCTCGTAATGAACACGACGCATTTCGTTGCCTCCCCATGAACACGATGCATTCCGTTGCCTCCCAATGAACACGACGATGACGCTGTTTCTCCGTTCCGACCCAGCCATGTACACAAGCCCTGGCCGTACGTATGCGCGAGTAGGCGTTCGAGATCCTACCTATATGTTCGTACGTGGCCATATTTTCTTTCTTGCACCCTCACCGTTGTATGTACGTGTACATGCTACGCGCGCGCCTCTACTACGACATGTACGTGCCTCTACTACGACACGTGCGCACCTCTACATCCACCAGTATATATGTACGTACACGTTCGCGACCAGAATGACAACGCTACGTACGCTACGACCTTGCCTGCGAAGATGTAGCTGGTGGGTCCCAGCAGTCAGGGGGGCAAATCGCTTTGGTTTTTTTTGCCTGGACGCACTTCCTTGCATGGGAAGATGTAGCTGGTGGGTCCCAGCAGTCAGGGGGGAAATTTTTTTTTGCGAAATACTGGTGGCCCGTCCGATGGGTCCCTTCTGTCAGGTGGAGGAATAATTATTTTGCGTGTAATAAGGAGGCACTTCCTTGCGGCCGCCGTGGACCCAGCTGTCAGCCTGTCCACGCACAGTACTCTTCCGATGAAAGTCAATCATTGACAACATTGACCACGCCGTGCCGAGAGCACCACGGCGGTGGACGATGGCAAGGCCTAGGAAGGGGACGATGCGGAGCCGGGGAAGACATAGTAGTGGATGCCCACGCGAAGAAGAGTACGAGGGTGAGGCTGCCGTCGCCGCAGAATAACAGGGGGTGTGGGTGAGTAGAGGGATGGCCTGTCCAACGGTGGGAGTAGTAAGGGGCGGTGAGGCCTCCGCCGCATCGCAGCCGGCCACGGGAGGCAGGAGCACGAGGCACGACCGGCGCTGGTTTGGGCGGCTGGAGCAAGAAGACCAGAGGTTGAAGAAGCACTACGGCCGTTGGATGGACATCATACGGTCACTGGAGCTAGAATCATGCATATCATTGACTAAGTTGACAAAGCCCTCCGTCCCCGTCAACTTAGTAGGCCCACAAGTCAGCCTGCCACTATACTAGGTCCCAGCTAACTGGCGGAGTATTCATTTTTTTGTGCGTAATAAGGAGGCGCTTCCTTGCGTGCGAAGATATAGCTGGTGGGTCCGAGCTGTCAGCGGTGGTAACGTTTTTTCACGAAATACAGAGGCCCTTTCAGTGGGTCCCTAATGTCAGGTGGAGGAATCATTATTTTGCGCGTAATAAGGAGGCATTTCCTCGCGTGCGGCCCTGGACCCAACTGTCGTGCTCTCCATGTACAGTCCACTTCAGATGCATGTCGGTCGTTGACCATGTTGATCAGGCCGCGCCGAGAGCACCAGGGCGGTGGACGATGGAGAGGCCTAGGAAAGGAACGATGCGGAGGCAGGGAAGACTCGGCAGTTGTTTCCCACGCGGAGGGGAGTGTGACTGTACGAGGGTTTACTGGTTCGTCTGCCGTCGCCGGAGAATAACATCAGGTGTGGGTGAGTAGAGGGATGGCTAGGCCAGCGATGGGAATACGGTGGGGCGGTGAGGCGTGCGCGGCAGCAGAGCCAGCCGCGGGGAGGAGGGAGAAGGCAGTCCCACCGGCGCTTGTTTTAGCGGCTTTAGCAGGAAGAGCAGAGATTGAAGAAGCACGACGGCCGTTGGATGGCAATCCAATAGTCACTACTTGTGTGTCAACCTTTTTTTAGGAAAGCCTCAAATCTGTGGAAAACAGCATACATCCCATCTGCCATTACTTCTAATAATTTACAACCCATTTGCTAATTCTTAAGGTTTTTTTGGAGCCCATATTCTTTTTGTTAGCATTACAGCCCATACTGTGGCCACAGTTAAAAAATTATACGAAATTTTGCATATTTCGGTGCGTCCGAACTATTTTAATCCCGAAATTTCGACTCACATTCAAACTGATTTTAAAAATAAATGTATATCAATATAAAATCCAACAAATTCTCCATGCATAAAAAATAATGTAATTTAAAATCTGAAAATGAAAAAAAGATATTTGAAACTAATTGCCGGTTTGATGTGTTTTAAAAATGTACAACCCATTTCTCATTACTGATGGGCCATTTTCTCGGCCAGCCGAATGAAAGCTCTCCTCGTCTTGAAAGATTTGCAGCCAAACATGCCTGACAAAGCGACTTACTTGGCAAATCACAAAAAAACTGGGTTGTGGCTATGGACCCAGCTGTCAGCCTCTCCACGTACAATACTCTTCCGATGGAAGTCGTTCTTTGACCACGTTGACCACGCCGCGCGGAGAGCACCACGGCGGTGGACAACGATGAGGCCTAGGAAGGGGACGACGCGGAGCCGGGGAAGACGCGGAAGTGGAAGCCCGCGCGGAGAGGAGTATGAGGGTTCACTGGTTCGGCTGCGGTGTGAGGCTGCCGTCACCGCAGGGCCTGGCCATCGGTGGGAATAGTAGGGGCATGGGAGTGGTGCGTCCGGCCACGGGAGGCAGGAGCATGAGGCACGACCGGCGCTGGTTTGGGCGGCTGGAGCAAGAAGACTAGAGGTTGAAGAAGCACTACGGCCGTTGGATGGACATCGTACGGTCACTGGAGCTAGAATCGTTCATATTGACTAAGTTGACAAAGCCCTTCGTCCCCGTCAACTTAGTCGGCCCACAAGTCAGCCTCCCACCAAGGTGGGTCCCAGCTAGCAGGGGGAGTATTCATTTTTTTGTACGTAATAAGGGGGCACTTCCGGTGGGTCTAAGCTGACAGCGGGGGGGGGGGCGTTTTTTTCACGAAATACAGTGGCCTGTCAGGTGGGTCCCAGCAGTCAGGGGGCAAACATTTTTTTTCGCAAAATATGGTGGCCCATCCAGTGGGTCCCTGCTGTCAGTTGGGGGAATCATTATTTTCCGCGTAATAAGGAGGCACTTACTTGCTGCGGCCGTGGACCCAACTGAGACTCTCCACGTACAGTATACTTCCGACGGAAGTCGTTCCTTGACCATGTTGACCCCGCCGCCTTCCGTTGCATGCATGCGTCCATGGGAGTGGTGCGTCCCCATTGTCAGCCTCTCACGTACAGTCATCTTCCGATGACTCTCGGTTGTTGACGATGGTAACCACACCGTGCCGAGCGCACCCAGACTGGAACGGCCCGGAGATGGGGAAGACGGGGCAGTGGAGTCGCAGATGGAGAGGAGTGGGAAACTTCACTGGTTTGGGTGCGCGGCAGCACAGCCGCGGTGCCGCCCACGGGAGACAGGAGCAAGAACAGAGGATGAAGAAGGAGCACAGTTGTTGGATTAACATCCAACGCTCCAGCTGCTAGAATCATTTGTTGATTAAGTTGAAAAAGCCGTGCGTACACGTCCGCTTAGCAGGCCCACAAGTCAGTCACCAAATCTGATGGGTCCCAGCTGTCAACGGGATGAATAATTTTTTTCACAAAACAAGGAGGCACTTCCTTTCGTGCGAAGATACAGCCGGTGGGTCCCAGCTGTCAGGTGGAGGAAACATTTTTTTCACCTTAATAAGGAGGAACTTTCCTTGCATGCGACCATGGACCTCGTGGGTCCCAGCCATCAGGCTCTTCACGTACAATCCTCTTCCGATGACTCTCGTTTGTTGACCACGCCGCACCGAACACAGCGAGGCGGTGGACGACGGCGAAGCCCCGGACGGGAACGACTCGGAGATGGGAAAACACGGCATTGGAGTCGCAGATTGAGAGGAGGAGAAGGGTTATAACTGGTTCTGTTGCAATTCATATCAAACTCAGGTTCACAGGACACTTTCATATTCATAGCCAACATTCACTATCAACAACTCAAAAGATTCATATATACACACACTCAACATATCTATGCATCCAAATGATTGATAGATCACACGACAATATTCATACATAATTCACAAAAAGATTCAGATATACACATGCTCAGTATGTTTATGCATCAAAATGATTGAGATCATAGCCAATATGATCCATGGACGAACTTTAATTACATAGGGTACAGACTGGTAAATGGTGTTCAACCAGAGGTACTTCTTGCTAAAATTAGTTCTTGTACGAGTAAACTTTCAAGTACATAAGAGGCAGCACAGACAATCTGAACTTTTCTTGTAGGTTTATTCTCAAATAGTGGCCTCCTGCCGAGGGAGGTTTGAGAAACTTGGCCACTACTTTCATCCAACTAGTTTACTGGCTCATCTTGGTCCTGTATCTCGCCAGAATTCTACATTGCAGACGAGAAAGGAGGCGGTTGAGAAAATGAACCACCCAAATTTTTTGTGCAGTTCAACTGAAATGGAGCATCCTTGGCGTGCAGACTGATTAAGTGCCAGATGAATATACGCGTCAACCAACTTTTCTGGAATCTTTAGACTCCATGCCATATAGTTTGCTACCATATGTGCTGATAACCAAAAGGCACAAGTTGGGACCAAAGACTGGACTGCGTTTTTATTGTCTATGCACCAAGCAATATTTTTGGCGTTCACTCTCCTAATACTTGGAGTTTGACAATTGGTTGATGCCGGTTGATACTCGAATGAATATAGGCACTTCTTGTCAACATCGATGCTTGTCTGAGTGAACTTTGGAGTACATAGCAGCAACATAAGTACCTGTCCATGATCATTTTGTGCAGTTCTACTGAAATCACCCGATGTAATGATGTGCCTGCGAGTTCAGGCTCCAAATTACTCCTTTATGAAATCGGAAAACAGTAGCACAATACCAAATTACCAATACATATGACAGGCACAACAATCAGGATAAAGACCAGTACCAACCTGTGTAAGGTACCATATCAATTACTATTTCCTTTGACTGGAAGCCGAGATAACACTACTAGGAAAAGGGCTATAGATGGAAATGACACTAATGGCGCACCAGACATGTGGTGCGCCATTAGTATATACTAATGGCGCACCACCTTCTGATGCGCCATTAGTGTTGAAACTACTAATGGCGCACCCTGCCCACGGTGCGCCATTAGTAACCTTGGCCACCACTTCCACCGAATGCA
>NC_041393.1:564664151-564664876 GCF_002162155.2 Triticum dicoccoides | reverse complement strand
AAGAAAATGATAAAAATGTCAAAAAAATAAAAGAAAATAAGTTTCCCATGTGATATGTGGCCTAGTTGTTGGGAAAATTTGCAAATATGAATTTTGACTTCATTTGCAAAATCTCGCGAGAATTTATAAAAATGGGCATAACTTTTGCATACTAACTCGGATGAAAAAGTTTTTTATATGAAAAATCATCCACTCGAAAAGTTACATCCAAATTTAACCGGGGGAACCCCGTTAAACATTTTCAAAATCCTCAAAAACCTAACAGAAAAAAAGATACGGGGCTTTTAAGTTCTAGAGAGGCAAAAAAATCAAAAAAAATTCAAACTTACTAATGGCGCACCTACCCATGGTGCGCCATTACTATCTTCCCGCCTTCAAAATTCAAAATAAGTCAAAAAAATAAAAAAAAATTACTAATGGCGCACCTGACCATGGTGCGCCATTAGTATCTTCCCTCCTTCAAAATTCAAAATAAGTCAAAAAAAATAAAAAAACAATTACTAATGGCGCACCTGCCCGTGGTGCGCCATTAGTATCTTCCCGCCTTCAAAATTCAAAATAAATCAAAAAAATAAATTTTTTTACTAATGGCGCACCTGCCCGCGGTGCGCCATTAGTATGCCGTATATATGGCTGGTCCTCTCCTCCTCTCTTCATTTCATCTTCCCTTCTCTCCTCCACCATACTTCTCCTCTCCGGTGACCTCCTCCTCCTCTCCGGCGACC
>NC_041393.1:564640248-564663972 GCF_002162155.2 Triticum dicoccoides | reverse complement strand
GCGAACTCCTCTCCGGCAAAAGACCATGGCAACAAGATCCAAAAACAGGAACAAAATTTGAAATAATGTCGTGCCAAAAAACAAGCAAAAAAACGAGCAAAAAATGGGCAAAAAATCACGATCCAGATCTAGATTCAAAATGGCGCATCACTAATGGCGCATCACAGGACAGTGCGCCATTAGTATGCCGCGGTTACTAATGGCGCATCCAGTTGTGGTGCGCCATTAGTATCCAAAGCACCTGCGTATACATGGCCCCTGGGAGGCATACTAATGGCGCACCGTGGCCTATACTAATGGCGCACCAGTGGTGCGCCATTAGTAAAAATTACTAATGGTGTGCTGTTAGTGGCGCACCACAGATGCGCCATTAATGGCCATACTAGGTGTGCCATTAGTAGGGGTTTTTCTAGTAGTGTAAGCCAAGCGACTGACAGCAAAGGAAGAAAGGAAGCAGAGATTAGCAACTGACAGGAAAGGATGGAAGCTGTCGAGGCAATGAAGCACCCAAAGTTTTTGTGCAGTTCCACCAAAATTGAGCATCCCTGTTGGCACATATATTGAGAGAGTGAGATTACTGTAATAGTGGGACTAGTTGATGAAACATACACTAACAAATAGAAGCACCCTTATTATTTTAATGGGTAAAGTTAGCAACATAGTAGTCTTGCTTAAAGAGAGGTATTAGTTTATTTAATCAGTGCCAATTAGCTCAACTCAACACTCAAAGCATTGCCATTTATCAAAGGTTGCAGAACTTAAAAGTGCAAAGATAAAGGAGTTTCTCATGACAGTAGCATGATACAAATAGAGATGACATCAAACTAATATGGATGAAGGCCTTAGGCCTGTACCAACCTGAGAAAAAAAGCTTATTCATGTAGTCCCATAAGAGATAATAAAGCACTCACTAGAATCACACAATAGTATATATTTTTGTGCACTTCAAATGTATGGTGGAAATCACTCTTGTTTACCAGTGCTGAGATTATATCGAAAGATTATCAAGAACTTCCAGCAGAGTTAAAGCAGTGGCTGGGATACAGTTCATTATATTGTCTTGTGTAGTTCCACTAAAATGTATGATTGGCACAACATGATCCCTGTTTGCACAAGTAGGAACAAGGTGAAACCTTCATTAGCTTAGTGAGAAAGGATAGGAAGACATTAGCATATTACTGAAACAGTAGCATCAAATTCATGATGGACAATACGCAAAACATTGCCTCATTGAACCAATGGCTATAAATTGACATGCAAAACAATAACACTATTATGTCATGACACTAATAATATTCCCTCCCTGCTCCACCACATGATTCACCTCCATAGACAAACATTCACACGTACATGATTCAGCATAGGGTCCTACTAAAGATTTGTTTAACTCCAACAGGAAAATTAGGCAGTAATAAATTAGTGGTACATAAGTACTCCTAATTAATTAAGTGAGATAGCAGAAGTGGAAGGGCTCCCTGGAGGATTGTCTCACATGTAAGGTAGTCGTTGCCGGAGCCGGTGAATAGCCTCGACTGAGGCCTCTGGCTTCAGCAAGATCACCTTGGCACTGTTTATTCTTCTTCTTCTTCCTCTGCATGCTCTGTTTCTCTTTCTCCTCACCAGTTGGTGAAACCAAGTACATGATTGGCCTTCTAATTCAGAATTGGTTTTGTCAGTGAGGGAGTACAAGTGTACTAGTAAAAAACAACATTATTTTCTCGTGTCAGTCAGAAAATAGAGATGAACACAAGCATTAAATATCATTCTTACCTAAAGGAAGGTTATGGCGCCAATATGGATGATGAGGATTGGAACACAGATCTCCCTTTGTGCAGTTCCACCAAAATGAACTAATTGTTCCATCTGACATTCCAGTTAAACAACACAAAAGTCACTTCTTTTAAGAAGAGTTTTGTGCAGTGCACCAAAAGGTCACAACAGCAACCAGGTGAATTGGATATCCCTGTTTGCACAAAAAGGCATAGAGGAAACAGTCAGAGTCTCAAACAATTATAGGCAAAAACATTTGGCTAAACTTGTCAGAGTCTCAAACAATTACAGGCAAAAACAGTGGCATGGCTTCATTTTTAACAGGGACATTATATTAAGAACAGCTAAGGCTGCATTCGGTTCACAGGTTTGGTGCAGGATTTTCGCAGGAACACAATTCCTACATTATTCTTTCCCTTCCAACCGTTCGGAACACGGGAAAGGTGAATAGTGTTTCATAGGAAAGCTGGTCTGGTAGTATTGATTCCATCGGATTAGAAACATCCACGCGCTGCTCATTTTTTGGGTGGAAGCCCGAGGCAGGCGCTCGCTGCCATGCCTTAAACAAGTTGCTGTGCTGTGTTTGCCGGAATAAAAAATCAAGCTATGTGTGGTACGTGAGGTGAGGACAAGAGTAGTCACTGTGCAGCTGAATAAACAAATAGCATCTCATACTGCCAAGCATGCTACTCTAAAAAAACAAATCTATACATTTCGTAGTCCATCCGAACACATTCTCTTGAGAGTTTCCTCCGGTTCGCTGTTCAATAGTTTTATACCTACATTCCTTTCCTATTCCTCTATTCTCTTCAAGTCCTATGTTTTCTGCCCCTTTATTCCGACCGGATCCTAAATATTTGGTATAAGGGCATGGGACAGTGGGTGCACCAGCAGTACAGCACCATGTATGTAAATAGGGGCATAAAGTGGTGATTCATAGTTTGTTGCCCCGATAAACAAACATCCAAGAAACATATCTGGGTTGGTCCCATTTTTGTTCACTCTAGCCACCTACTCCTATGTGTGGATAGCAAATATAGTCCTATTCATACCACTGTGTACAGCGTTACCCCTATATTTTCCTTTTCGACCAAGAGACCGGTTGGATGACCAGTCTGTACTACTTTCATCCCCTTCCCTTCCTATTTGTACCAAGTCCGATGTACATACTAAATTCCCCCACCCCCACTTTATTTCAATGACAAGTATTTTCAGATGGAGGGAGTACAAGATTCGACTCCATGAAGTAGCTTTACCTCTAGCAATAGAAGAAAAAAAATTAGGTGACGTTGGACCATCCGATCAAGAGGGGCTGAGAGGTAGAAAATGATGCACATGCAGCGACGTAGCAAGCTGGGGAAGTATAGCTAAGGCAGTTTTGAACGAAGATATACCTGAAGATCGTCGGGATGTGGATCGGTGGGCGGCGGGAGGCCGGATCCGCCCACAGGCAACGACGAAGGGATCGGAGGACCTCCCGCACTGGCTCTCGGCCAGAGATAACGGTGCGGCCGGCAGTGGGTCTCCTCCCTTGTTGTCTATGACGGCCTAAACGCTGCCCCTCCCCCCTTCACCGGCAGAGGGGGATACGTCCGGATCTGTAACCAGCGGTGAGGATAGAAAGACAGTGTTTTTTGAAGGGAGAAAGACAGTGTTACTACCCCTATCTTGTTTAGATCTGGAGAGGATGAGAGTGTGTGAATAGAGCAGCCCTAGCAAGCAAGCGCGGAAGCTCCGGCCTATATATAAGTAGTGGGGTAGTTTTCCTTTTTCACTCCATCAAAACAATCATTTAAAATTGTGTACTACTACATGCCAGGTCATGATTTTTTTTGGTTGTTGATTGTTTTTTGAGGTAGCTACCCGCTTGTTCCAACTGGTGTTACGGTGTGCCAGGTTGCACTTTGTATTGTTCAAGTCTGGTACTACAAGTCCCTCCATTAAATGAACAACCACCCCCTCGTAAAAAATGTGAACAAGCCCACGGCTGAAATTAGCGGAAATGTGGGTTGCCCCAACATGCATTATTATTTATATTTTCTACTCCCTCCGTTCCTAAATATAAGTCTTTTTTATTAGCCACACCTAAGACAAGAACTTTTTTTATTAGCAGTGAACCCCACATGTCATAGACACAAAAATTGTGGCAAGATTCCCTTAGGCAAGCCAAAGTGTGTCTAACAATTTGAGCAACTCAGGTTAGGCAAGTGTGGCAAGTGTGGGAAAAATAATGTGGCAACATAAGACAAACATAGTCACGATCCAAACAGCCCCCTGATATTTTGTGACATGCATGAAAATTTGGTTAGTTAAATTTATAGTCAAAATTTGGCAAGGTGCATCAAATCAACACATGCAAGTATCAAAAGGAAAGTCACGGCATGCATGCATGCATTGTACTCCCTCTGTTTCCAAATATAAGTCTTTTAAGAGATTGCAACAACAGACTAATCCCTCCATTCCTAAATGTAAGTCTTTTTAGGGATTCCACTACAAACTACATACGGATGTATATAGACATATTTTAGAGTGTAGATTCACTCATTTTGTTTCGTATGTAGTTCATAGTGAAATCTCTAAAAAGACATATATTTTGGAACGGAGGGAGTACATACGAAGTAGAATATGTCTACTCCTACATACTCCCTCCTTTCCGGTTTATAAAGCTCAATTCAAAAATCTCACCAACCAAGGTAGATGGTGAGTGGTGGAATACCTTTTAGAGTTTGCAAAAGCACCCAAATTAATGCTGTTGTTTTCCTCAAAAAAGTATGTTTACCAATGCATTAATTGCAATGCATACATGCATTGGTCAATTTTCTCTTAATACTTGCATGCAATGATTTAATGCACCTTGGAATCTGAACATGTGATGGGAAACAACCAAATTGAGCCTTATAAAATGGAAAAACTAAAATTTTGAGATAAGCCCTATAAACCGGAAAGGAGGGAGTACGAAGTAGCCCATTTGAAATGTGTAAAAAGACTTTTATCGTGTCCAGTGATTTGATGTGTCGCGTCAACTCGTACAAGACTGAGAAATTTGATTACTACGACACCCTCTCCCTCTCGGACTGAGCTCCGGTGCCTTAACTGCACCTGCCTTTGGCTGCATGACAGGTGGGCCAACCACCTGTTGGGCCCACCTGTCATGGACGCAAAGGCGGGAGCAGTAAGTAGAAGCTTTCGCTACACGCTATCCCTCCCGCACGAGGTGGACGGACATGCAGCAGTGGATTCGATACTGTAGAAGTAGGAGTAACATCATTGTTCGTCTTCTCGAACAGGCGAAGAGCCAAGCGCAAACCGAACGTGGCAGTTGCGAACGCTCGCGTGGTGCAGTTCCTTCGAGTACTAGCCAGGCTCTTGCATGAGACAAAATTGCTATTGTTTAACAATTAAACTCCATTATCCATTGGTTGATACTCATTGTGCATAGGTCCACGCGCTTAGCACCATTTCCTCTAGGGGTCACTAATGTTTATTTGCTAATTAATAGCATTCCATGCAATGAACTAGTCATTGCAAGTCATTAAAAGCATGCACACCTCTCATCTCTTATTGGTTGATACGTATATCAAGAAAGAAGAAACAAGGTAGAAGTTAATGCACCGCGCCTAAGTGTTTTAGGACTATTTGGTTTTCGTAAGATGACTTACACACCTAGACGGAGGGAGTAGTATAGACCTGTAAACCGGAAAGGAGTATTTTCCTTTCTAGAGATTTCAACAAGTGACTAGAGTTCGGCTCAAAAAAAAACAAGTGACTAGACTACACCATGTGCAGTATCCCCTCCCTTCTGGTTTATAGGGCTCAAATCTCAAATCTCATGAACCAAGGCATTTTGCTATTGGAGGAATGTATCTCGTACTTTACAAAATTACCCTAATTAAACTCATGCATTAATTACGTAGTTCTCTCGTTTTCCTCTCCGCCTTGGTCGCGGTGCACAATATTGAGCACTCCTTTATGACTAGCCGCTCTATCTACATGCGGGACATTTCAAAGCATCCGGGCCTGTGTGCCATCCACCAAATCACATCGAGGTGCTACAGTTGAGACTCACCTGTCACCCCGGTGTGGCCGTCATGACCCGTCATATCACAAAACCCACACCTTTACCAGCAGTGGTAATGTGGCCTCCAAGTTGGACTGGACGAAGCCACCATCATTTCATTGGAACGCTCGTTCAAGCCCTTTCTTCCCTTTCTTGAAGAAAACCTCACTCCAGGCTACTCACTTCTGCCATTTTTCTTCTCTACCGACGAAGGAAAGGTGGGCGAATCAGTTATGTTGCTATATTTTCATTCCAATAATCTTCTTTTTGCGAAGCACCAACCGATTCTCACATCCTATTCTTTTCCCGTTTTCATTGTGATTGTGGTTTCCTTTCGATTGCTTTTTGTTTGTCAGTTCATTGATGGATCCTGGAGCACCAGGCAAAGAGTTGCCGGCGGACAATCCACTGGAGAAAGCGATCTCCAGGAAGCGAGCACCGACCAACGAGTTGACCATGTTGGCGGGCCACCCCCTGGAGACGAAGAACTCCAAGAAACAAGCACTGGCCAAAGAGTTGAGGACGTTGGTGGACGAACTCCTCAAAGAAAGTTGGAAGAACAGCAAGGGCCCCACCGTGCCTACCCCAGGAACTCTGATTGCCTCCTATGTGAGGCTCAAGATCGAGTTTGAGGAGATAGTCGCAGTTGAGAAGCAGTATTCCCCTGCCAAGGTGATGGCCCCCATCGAGGACGAGGAGATGGCCCCCGGAGGGATGAGATCCCCCGGTGAGCTGCAGAAGGTAAAAAATAATGGCTTATTACCATAGTTGTGGTTTTTGATTATTTGCATGCAGGTGCCAGTGGTTGTCCTTGATGATTCCGATGTCGTGGCCCATCCTGTTGGCATCGCCCCGGAGATAGATTCTGATGCCGCTGTCCATCCTGTAGACATCGCCCCAGAGATCAATTCCGATGTCGTGGTCAGTCCTGTGGACATCGCCCCAGAAATCGATTCCCATGCCGCTGTCAGTGATATGGTCATTGCCTGAGAGATCGATGACAAGAAATAGTTGGTCGCGCTAATCCTTCAGAGTAGTTTGCATTGCCCTGTGTTTAATTACCAGAATGATGCGTGTTATCAAACCATGTTAGGGCTAGTGTACTGTCTTGTGTGGGAGGATCTTGCTACTTTTGTTTGATAGTGAATCATGCGAACCCTCTCCGAGTTATGGAAACAGATGTATCCTCGCCAGCTTTTGATGTAATATATTCCATGCTTAGATGTAAGTTTGAACTGTTTATCATATCACCAGGGCTTGTTTGATGATTCTTGGTGTTAGTAGGCTAGCTACTGTGCGAGCTATAGTACTTGCAAAACACTCACCGAAGAGAAACGTTGGGGCTAATGAGCTCGTGGTACGCTTATAGTTAACCCTCATCGAATGACCAATAGCCCTAGCTCCTAAAATTGTAGGCTTAGCGATCGATCAGACAATAGTCGACATACATTCAGGCCCCATTTGGTTCATAGGGTAGGAAAATCGTAGCAAAAGTACAGAGAACGTGCAACACAAAATCATAGCAGTGGAGAGACATACTCCCTCCATTCCAAAATAGATGACCTAGGCGAGCTAGTTTGGCCTAGTGGGTTTTAGTGATATGACGTGGTACAGTGTCGTCCAGTGTTTGCGTGTGGTAGCAGTATTTCGGGTACAGTAAGTTTTCTTGAAGAAGCAAAATTCAACGAAGTCATGATGGTTCCTTCGTCCGAACAACTTACAGTGGGAAAGGTTGGGCCTGCGATACGACCGGGGTAGACCAGGATAATTTTGTGCATGGCATGTGGACCAAGATGGTCGATGTCCCACATGTCGGTGAATGAAAGTATTCTTTCTGATATAGAGGACGAGTAACGAGTATTCATTGTTTATTTTTGATGAAAGCTATTGTCTCCACTGTTACTCCTTGACTTTGTCAATGCCTCTCTCTCCTCCACATAAGCAGGGACTACTTGCTGTGCATGCAGCGGGCAGCTGGCGTCTTGAGGGGCCAGGGCAGTGAGAGTGGGCTCTGGAAGCGGTCCGGACTCCAGCATGGCCCACCTCACATTATCACCATATATTTCTTGGAGTCCATGCGCAGCGGGCGGGCGATCTCTTCTCCCTCCCCTATTTCTCTCCTCTCAGCCGACACCCACCGAGCGATTAGATTATGGCTATCGACGGTTTATTCTTTTTTGAGGAATCGATGGTTTATTCAATTACAGTCCCACATGTCAGTGAAACTTCAAGACAACGCGTGTCCCCTCTAGAGAGCGGCGTGCGAGCCGGACAGTCGGGGTTGCGACGCGTACGAGTCGTAAGTGTGCCGCCTTTTCCTTTAGAACTTGCGAAGCGTAACATTTTCGCGCGATCGATCGATGGAAATCCAGAACAAAATGACGAGGGCGGTGCTTTCCCGCTTGTTAGGCGGGCTAGTTCGAGTGATATGATGTGCTACAGTGCCATCCACTTGTTCTATTTTTATGAAAGCAAAAGTTTACGCTCTTACGCGGGAGGAGTGTGAAACACCGCGGATCTGATTTTGATCGAGGGATAACTGTTCCCTGCCAAATAATGGAGGATTGTTAGCGATTATAGCATGATAGTTAGGGCATCTCCAGCGCTGGCCCACAAATTCACACCGGCATCTGTCCGAGGACACTGATGGATGCCATCCGATGCTACCCGCATACCTTTCGACAACTATATGAACTAATCGAACGAAATTCGTGCAAACAAAGCAAATTTCAAATTAACCGGATGAAATTAACCAGATGAAATTCATTACATTTCAAAAACTTTTCCTACAAACTGGACGAAATTCATTACATATTTCGCACAAACCGTACTAAACCTACTGTAAACCTAATCTAAACGATCGCCGGCGCCCAACCACCATGTCCGGCCATGAACCCGAGAAAGCCGGCCATTGCCTTTGCCTCGTACTCATCCGCCTTGATAACCCCCTCCTCCAGCCGGAGCACAAGGTTATGAAGATTTCCGCGTCCACGTCACCGTCAAGCATCTAATCAGCCGCCGATGTTTACCCCACCAAGCTTGGCGTCGATTGAGTGGAGTAGCGGTGGCCTTCCCGGGACCAGAGCGGCGGCGACCTACCATGTACTACTCTTCCTCGCTGCCGGCTGCGCCCGCGCACGCGCGCCGGCTTCGTGGTTGTGGCGGCGGGCCCGAGGGATGCCGGCGATCTCCTTCGTTTTCTCCTGCGACAGTACGTCGAAGAGAGCTTTGGAGCACGCCCGGAGCGGAGCCGCCAATGTCCCTTGTCTACTCCTGCGACAGTACATCCAAGAGAGCTTCGGAGCGCCAGGAGGCCATGGTTGAAGTGGTGCCGACAGAAGGAAGGGACTGGAGGAGAATAAGTGTGGGTCTTTGGCTATGGCTGGGAGCTGGGGCTCAAGTTAATATAGCGGGCGAATGGCAATGAGCCGTGGCAGACGGATGGACAACTGGCACCGGAGTAGGTTCATCGGGCGTGAATGCGGACGCTGCTTCAGTGACTTAACTGCAGATGCGTTTGGGTTACTGACATGTGGGCCCAACGGGCGTCTAGCCCGCATGTCAGTGACACACCAATTGCACCTGCAGTTAAGTCCGGTGAATGCGGCATTTACATTCTGGAGAGACGATGACCGTTTCAGGCGGGAAGCGCGTGCTAGCGATGGAAGGGGTTTTGGTGTGCAGTGGCACTAAGATTGGTCGCTCACGATAGTACATACTCCGTACCATACTACCATAGTACCCTCTCTAGCTTAGGCTGTTTTATAGATTATCGTTGTGATGGACGATATACATGAGCAAGGCGGTCTAAGTATGACCGTTGGTGTTGAGCCAGGTGAATACATGCTCGGCATTCGCGTAGGCCTCCATCAAACGTCTAAACAGTAATGTCAGGCACCACCGGGGCGCGCAGGTGATGGGCTCACCGTTTGCGCTGCGCCATGAGCAGGACTTTGATTTAGAGGGCGACGTGCATGCATTAGCATGCTTTGACAGCGTGAGCGTGAGTGTCTGACGTGAAGTATTTCATTTTCATATGGCCGACAAGGGTGCGTTGCAGCGACGAGTCCGTGGTTTGATACCCCACATACGCATAATTTTGGTTTTTACAACATTTCTTTCTCCATTCACAGGTAGGCCCGCGTAGATAGATAAAGAACATGAGGTGATGAAGCGCATGCGGACTGTTTGACTGGTCAACCATACAAATACGGAGCTATACGCTGAGCCAGCGACCGTATAATCACCATATCTCGTATACAATGATCAAAGTGAGCTATCAAGACAAATGCGATGACCGCCAATGCATTTTACTCGGTAATAAATGACCAGGATTGAAGGGGAATCCTAATTTGCTTCGTCTTCTGTCCTTGAGCTCTTGACAAACCAATGCACTATATGGTTGTCCGGCCACTCCACCCCAGAGCTCTCACCAAGCGTCGTTCATGCCACCGCGCCGCACACTAACCGGTAAGGCAGCGATGGCATCCTGCCATGCCGAGTTCCTCGCCGCCCACGAATGCACCAAAAATGGTAGGGAAGCGATGGCATCAGCCGTGCCGAGTTCATCGCCGCTCGCGACCTCACAACTATGTGGGAGGAATTTGAAGATGCCAAGGCCGAATGGGCGGTAGAGCAAGAGGCGGCCAAAGCCGCACAGAGGGAGCGGAAAAGTCAGAAAGCACTCAAGAAAAGAGAGGCCGCCACCGCAAGAAAGAAAAGGATGCACACGCTGTTGCGGAGAGGTCGGCGGAGTTCCAAGCACGGTGGGGTGTCGCTGACAAAGCCGAGAAGGAGAATGACAGTGTCTGGCCAGCATGTGAGAAGTAGTAGTACTAGTAGTTAGTGTGTGTGTCTGTGTCTGAGTACGAGCATGTACCAGTACTACTAGTTACTACTGTAGTTTTTAGAGCAAATTACTAGTACATTAGCCTAGACTAAATGGAAAAATTCCTATCCTATGCATCAAATGGCATCTCTTTCTCTATAGGAATTGAGATGCATGTCATCTCACTTCCTATGATTTTCATATTCCTATCCTATGAACGAAAGGAGGCCTCTATGGGAGTAAATACTGTAGCTAGCAGTACTGCTGGTACAGTAGTTTTCTTCAAGAAGCGGAATTCAACGAAGTCATGATGGTTCCTTCGTCCGATCAACTTCAAAGTGGGAAGTGGGCTTGTGATTTGATGGCTCATTAGTCATTGTTACTGCGGCGCGACGACCTGGGTGACTCTCCCTTGGAGTTCTGCATGCATGGCAAGTGGACCAGGATGGTCGACATCCCACGTGTTGGCGAATGGAAGTATTCTTTTCGATATCGAGGAGCAAGGAAACCGCGTGGTATATTATCACTGCTGATTGGTTCGCAAAAAAAAATAGTATCACTGCGGATTTATAATTATTTTTTATTTCTGATGAATGCTAGCATTTCAACTCTTACGACGAAGGGTGCCAAACACGGCACGTGCTGGATGTCCCACACGTCAGCGAAAGGAGTGGGACATGAACATCGTGGTAGAGCCCAGCGTAAAAAAACAGCGTGGTAGAGCGTCTCCACTTCTTCCACTTCTGGGTCGGAGATCACACGTAGTAGTACTTAGTGGTATGAACGATACAAAGTGCGGCCTAGAGAGAAAGACACGTCTAGTTGGAAGGTCTCGGGGCATACACGTAAACAAATATAAAAGTTAATATGTGCCTCCAACTAATATAGTAGTAGTAGAGTACTTAGGCACGTACTCCATAACATCACCGTGCATTGCACGTACAATATTTAGTGGTAGTACGTAGTAAGAGACAAATGCTGCCCAAGAGTTCCCTTCTCGACCTACTTTTGGGTGTTTGGTAGAGTGTATGGAGGGTGCATGAGTCCACACTAGTTTAGCACAAATACACTAGAAGCATGCATGAAGAGAGCATGCATGAAGAGGGGTGTTGAGTTGAGCATGCATGAAGAGGGAACAAATATGCTGAGACGAGAACGCAACCAAACACACCCTATATGCCACACATGTTCATACCATTTGTGCCTTTCTACTTCACTTACTGCGCTACATTACTCAGGTTCATACGTCCACTCCTGGGTACATGTCCGTCTCGTAGTTCTAGTGCCACGTGTTCTTCATATAGATGGAACGATCGTTGCATAACACGTGCGCCTTGATGCTAGATGTCTCGCGTGTTGGCAAAAGGATGAACAAAGCTCACGTAAAAAAAATAGAGTGGAAGAACATAGATTCCGGACGACCGAGAAGGAGCAAGGAACCTCATGGTGGAGTGTCTGGACTCATAATATTTAATATTATTCAGTGATATAAAATTAACCAATCATCTCCACAGTGGACTGGAAGAGTACGAAACACGGCAGCCCAGTGTAGTTACATCATACTAGTACATGGCTAACCCACGCTATCACCATATTTCTTGGCTTCCGTGCGACACCTATCTCTAGTAATCCAGCAGCCTGTATCGCTTCTCCCTCCTCGTCTCTATCAAAGTGCGGCGGGCTGGCGTTTCTACCGTCTATTGAGGTCGGTTAACTATCACATGTTAGCGACATGCCAAGAGCATTCTAAAAAAATTCCTTTCATGTTCCGTTTTCAAAAAGAAAAAAATCCATTCACGTACGAATTTGCCTGTATGCTTTGAGCAACTTGCATGTCCTATACTGCTCCTGTTTGATACTCTAACTTAGCTAGAGGTTAGACTAACTCATGACTAACCCTGAACTGACTGTAGCCAAAGAGGTGTTTGGGTGACAAGGTTAGATTGACAATAAATGCACTTCATGGATAGAGAAAAGTGATTTTTCAGTGGTCCCAATGAGAACTATCTCCAGTTAGCACCTCTTGGGTGGGATAGTTTTTTTTGGTGGGTTCGGTGCAACTTGCTCCAATTTAAACCCTCATGCTTGGATACTTTAGGGCTATTTGAGCCCCAACTAGCTCAAACTAACTCTAACCCATGGATCCAAACAGGGCCTATGGCCAGTCTCGACACGGAGCAGTCGCGTGCACCAGGAAGCGGCGCTCTCTCGATCGTCGCGCCACTTCAAAGCCGGCGCGAGTGAGAGGTCGCCTCCGCTCTGGCCGGGCATTAATGCCGCACTGACGCTCCAGGGCTACGCTGACCGTTTCACACGGGAAGCATGCGCTGGCAAGGGAGTATAGGTTTTGAACCGTTTCAGGTGTAGTAGTAATGGTAGTTTGCAAAACTACCCAATTATTGCACTCAGTTTCCTAAGAAATTGTGGTAAAAAATGTTACTCCACAGCCCGCTTCCCTTCTCCTTCCTGCTCGTGATTTACGTGGCCATGTTAACGTGGTTGTGTCAAAAAAATGTCACTTCCTGCTCATGATTTGCGTTATATAATTACAAGCAAGATTCTCGTGCATTGCACGGAACATCAATATGCATTTTTTTACAAAACACCTGTTGTGATTGATGCATGCAGGAGTAATCCCATGTGTAAAAACTAATGATATCTCGAGAATTTTATCAAAAAACTGGTATCTCGAGAATGTCATCGAAAAAATGAAAGATGAGAGATAAGACGAGGAGGAGTGGAGCGTGGTGGTGACTGGTGGTCGGAATGGGCGGCGACATGGGGATGGATGGCGCCGGCAGGCGGCAGCGGCCACCATGCATGCTAGATTGTTCCAGAGACTTATTCCTTTTTTAATTGCTGAGCAATGAGGATGCGGGAGATAATGATGTGGAGAGAGGTGCGGGTATCTTTTGTAAAATTATCATAGTTTGCTTCCTATCCGTCAGATATAGATCATACGGTCTGTATTACAAGATGGCAGGCACACCATCATTGCCAAATCGTTTTTTATAAGGGTACAGATGATAAGTTTGCTGACTACTAAAGTAAAGTGGAATCTGTCCATGTTATGCAAGTAAATAAAGGTGATTGTTTATGATACGGGTAAGGTTGGATGAAGGGTGGTTGGAACAAATGCTCCGCCTAGAGCATGTGTGTGTGAGATGGAGTCTTAGTGTGTGTGGGGTGTGTGTGTGTGAGAGAGAGAGAGAGAGAAACACAGAGAGAGAAACAGAGAGAGAGAGAGAGATGGAGTCTTAGTTTGTGTGTGTGAGAGAGAGAGAGATGGAGTCTCAGTGTGTGGGGGGCGTGTGTGTGTGAGAGAGAGAGATGGAGTCTTAGTGTGTGTGTGTGTGGGAGGGGGTCTGCGTGCGCGCGTGCACGCACGTGCATGTGCATGTGTGTGTGTGTGTTGTGGGGTCCCCTGTGGCGGATGTAATTTAAGTGTGCATGGCTTCATCATAGAGAGGTGATGTGTATGGCAGAGGCCACCAACGATGGGGTGCTAGAGAGAAAATGCCCGTAGGGAGGGAAGAGAAGGTGCGTGCGCGTGAGAGGAGTCGACATCGAGAGAACGTGTTTGCTCGAGATACACCAAGGAAGACTACTATATATCAATGGTGCATGTAGGCGGGAATTAAACAAAGGGATGGTCTTATTGGTTTCGGGGATGTAGGGGAAGAGTGAGAGGTAGTACCTATTACCTGTTTTATTATGGGATTAAATTGTGGGATGGGAAGTAGATGAGGTAGTACCTATTACCTGTTTTATTATCAAACCTTTGGGAGTTACTTCTACGTTTGCTTATTATGCCATGCTATGCTAGTAGACGTGGATTGGGTGAGAGTATCCATGACAGATGTGAGACTGTTGAATTAATGGTTTATTTAAGGTGGCAACTTAAACACACATCTGGGTGGATTGAGGCACCTGGTTTCTATCAGGACTTGCCTGTATTTCTTCGGACCGCCACCCAGGCTCAAAGGGATCATGAGAATATTTAAACTAGAAACTTCCGTGTGCAGCCACATGCTATTATGGGCTCTAGCATAGTTGACTAAGTTGTGCGAACTCTTACGGGGTGGACTAGCAGATGTAGGGGATGTAGGTTGGTACGGTCTAACCCTATGTAAGGTGCAAGTGCTTCTGAAAGACTATGTCTCGGTCATCCGTTTCTCAAACACCATGTAGTGCAAGAAACCAAGCGGAGGCGATCGAGTCATGTGGGGGAAAAGTGCGCAAACCTCTGCAGAGTGTATAAACTAATCATGGTTAGCCGTGTCCCCGGTTATGGACATCTTGAGTATCTAGTACCTGGATATCATGTCAATCTCATCATGTTACTTCTAAATTAATATTGTTGGGTTTTAATGAGTACTTTTAATTGGGATTGAGAATACTGTCAACCATTCTCAATGTTTAACAACCACGATGATAGTTAAATAAATTTATCCCTTTGTAGTAGGGAAAAATTGGCTTTTCGCAAAAACTGTAACCATAGAGCTTTTCCACCAGCCAAATATGCATGTAGTGATAACCTTTTTCATCATTGCTCTATGGTGTGAATTTGCTAGTACAATCAATGTACTGACCCTCTGTGGCTGCAACGTCTCATGTTGCAGGATCTTACGACGAGTAAGTGATACGTTAGGGTTACGATTTCCTATACTCAACTTTGCCGTTGGTGTTGATGGGAATCCACAACCTTGTTGCTTACGCTATTTGGATTGAGGTAATAGTATTTACGCTACTTTATACATGTGATTTACCTCTGTTATAAATCCTCGAGTACTGTGTGTGTCAGCATACCGATCCAGGGATGACACGTAAGCACAGAGACTTGACCCATTCGGGTCGAGTCGCTACATATTCATACACGGTGGGCGCCAAAACAAACTATCGTCCGCAAATATTCGGTGTATGCGAGATTAACGTCCTATCCCCAACCGACTAATGTTGCTGTGATGTAGTAGAAATTTGAAATGGGGGCTAACTTTGTAAATTTCCTTGCATTTGAGACAAGCGCGCCTTGAATACATGGTTCCCACCTTCCTCTCTACCTCCCTTTTCTCCATTCGTACTCCGTGGGCGCCAAGACACCCTCTCGATCCCACCCTCCTCCGTCCGCTGTCGTCCGCCACCCCATCCATCGCCGTCCTCCTCCACCATATCGGAGCTGATACCCCGACACCGCCGTCCATTACAAGAGATTGACCTCTCTCATCCATGCCTTCAGACCAGGATCCTTGCATCCCGTCCTCTCGCTTCATCCCCGCCGTCATCCACCTTGCCGGCGCCGCTCCTACGACCGTCTCATCCACCGTGCCCCGCCGCCACCGTCTGCCCTCCTAGATCTGCTTCCATGCTGCCGACAGCCATCGCTACCGCAGCACCGTCAAATTCTCAGCAGATGTGTACACGGCGCCGCACCATAGGCGGTAGTCTTTCGTATCTGCTCAACTTATTTATCGCAGCAAGAAAATAGATCGCCACTGCTTTACTCTGATTTCTTGTCTTGGTTGCGAAGTTGCCTTTGTCCGGTTTGCACCTTCAGATCCGCCATGGCACGCTCAACACTATACTCCCAATGCTTATGGTTTTGCCCTTTTATATTCCACACTAATTAAATCACAGTAGAGTAAATTTCAAAATTGGGTCAGTCGATTTTTCAGAGCTCGCCGGAGTTCGCCGGTGCAATCCAAGGGGCTCGGGTGGTTGCGGGGCCTCGCCGAAGGAAGAAAACTCGACACGGGAGGGGGGTGGGGCTGGCAGAGGAACACAGGCGGTGGGGGCCGGTGGTCCGGCCGGCGGCCCGTGCAGTGTTCTGTATGGGAAGAATCAGAGACGAGGAAGAAGAAGGGTTAGGAGACGTAGGATCTTCATCCAACCGCCTGAAATGGTCGAGAGACAGCTGGGAGTTGCATTCTTAATGCGCTCTAGTTCATCATGTGTGGGCACTGCGCAACCAACATTTTATTATCCAAAATCTGCTTGCCCTTCTTTACCATGTTCGATAGTGCTGGCCTGTACGTGATCGATGGGCTTTCAATTACTAGCGGCAATACAACACCGTATTTTCAAGCCAGTTCCACTTTCCCGATTTATATATCGTGGTCATGGTGTACCCCTGTTATGTACACTATGATCTGCCTAGTTGCTGTGTGCTCTTGTTATCATGGTTTGGCAATAAACTCTCTATACAGTATATTATGAACCTATCATTGCCAGCTATCCTTACTTCTGGAGCCTATATTTTTGTGTACTTGTGCCTGATTATATAAATGCACGCACGATATTACAACACACATGAACTCTCTCATCAGAATCTAGTGATAGCACATAAGTGTTTACAGGGGCGCCCCTATATTAGAATATCATCTGCATTACAAAGATAATCTCACAACTATTTATGTTTTCATGGTTCTCAGATATTATACGCAATTACAGTGAATATCAGAATCCGCACATCAGAAGAATATTGTGGAACACTGCAATGACTTAAAAAATTGGCACCAAGGCATTGAGTGCCATTCTGGAAGCAATGAAACTCGTACGCTCCCCACCTGTTGATTCTTGTTCAGAATATCATCCTAATGACTATTCTAACCTCGAGGAGTCAAAGGCAGATGGCCTGTCATGTTCACCCATTAAGGTGCTTGTTCTAATTTGGTAAGGTTTTATTGATTGTGCGTATCTTGCATATGTTGTCTTGCATTTCTTCTACTTTGTTGCACCACCATCTGCTTAGTTTACTCATCATATAACTCGAGATGCCATGCCCATCCATTATCAATACATATTCCATTTGCCATCATACCATGTTTTTCACTCAAATGCTGTTCTTGTGCATCAGACATCAAAAAGGAAGAGGGTGATTGCCGAACCTGAAGGAGCACCAGCGAAGTCATTGAAAAACATGGTGGTGCCGGAGAAATCAGACAGGGCCCACTTATATTGGCTGTACAACCAGTGACACAAAACATAGGACCAACTCCAGCAGACTATACCCATACTTCACTAGCCACACCACTAGCCCCACCACACAGGACCTGCACTCCAACAAAAGGTATACCGATTTCATTTTCCATAGCACCAGCCGTACCACAGAAAAATCCCACTCCAGCAAAAAGTACAGCAAGTCCACAGGCCGAAGACCTATCCCAACTGCAGAGATGGCCAATTCCTGCAGATTGGAACCCCATTCCATTTATTCCCAGTTTAAAAGACAATGCTTTCAATGTTGTTAGGGACTACGTGCATATATTCCCATCATGGGAAGATTATAGTGAAGACAAACACCATTTTCACATCATCCTGTCCAACTTACGTGTAAGTGCTATTATTCATGGTTATTATTTTTGCTGTTTTCTGCTGATCGAACACATCAATGATTTACATTACATTGTTGTAACTAGGTGAGGGTCAATCTGGATAGTCATGATGAGCAAAGCTTGCTTGTGCTTTTCAAGGAAGCATTGCAGCAGTATCGGTGTTACCTGAGGAAATCACACTTTGATGGCAAATCTATAAACAAATTTCCGGTGAAGTCTGCTGTGCTAAATTTAGAAGACATTGAATGGAAAAACCTTGTTATGCACTGGTCTCGTTCCCAGGATGAGGTACTATCTATGAAATCACATGACAATATGAACTTCTACTTTTCCGCATGTGCCTTATGGATCTTTTTTGCAGGAAATCAGCTCGAAGAAGAATTCCGGTTTGAAAAGAACGACAAGATATCGCAAATATGTTGCCCGCTGCTTTGCTCTTGTTAGTACCTATTGCCCTGTATCACTGTACTTGCATACATACCTGGTTCATTATGTGACAGCAGTATGCATGATAGCTTGCTTATCAATTGTTCACTCCAAATTATTTGATCTGTATGAATGGTTACATTAGTGTAGAATATATCCAATGCCAATGAATTTTTTTAGCTCTGCATTGTTCTTGTAAGTACATGTTGTCCTTTATCAGTGTACTTATATTGACAGGTAGTTGTTCATGTACCATCACTCTGCAGCTTATTTTCCTTTGCCCTCCATTTTCTACACATCAGATCTACATTTACTCTTACCATAAGGTTGGTACTGAAGAAGTTTAGTTGTGCATTGCTCTTGGTTGTGCCTTTTTCCTATATCGCTGCACATACATTTATAGCTACTTGGTTATGTAGCATCACTCTTCATCTTATCTTAAATATTCTCCATTTTTTCGTATATTATCACATCTATATTTACTCTTAACAAAATGTAGAATAAAGACAATGCTTATGAAGAAGATTCTGTGCTAAACTTCTTGAATTGCCCCCCCCATCAGCATGGACAAGGGCTTTATAGAGCCCGTCTTCACTAGTAATGTAATTTTGTCCTTCTCAAGCCTTCAAACTTTGTTGTGTATATTTGGTTAGGCATGACTGCAACAGTTGTTTATTTTTGTTGTTTGCATCAAATTGCATGTTTAAAGTTTCACTACTAGGAAAGGGGCTATAGATGGGATTGACACTAATGGCGCACCAGAAAGATGGTGCGCCATTAGTATATACTAATGGCGCACCACAATCTGATGCGCCATTAGAGTTTAAACTACTAATGGCGCACCATGCTATGGGTGCGCCATTAGTATCAATTTTTTTTAACTAGTGCGCCTGTCCAAACATACTAATGGCGCATCCGGGCAAAGTGCGCCATTAGTAGTTGTAACTACTAATGGCGCACCAGGCAGCAGGTGCGCCATTAGTATAGAATTTTTTTTTGAACTAGTGCGCCTATCCAAACATACTAATGGCGCATCCTGCCCAAGTGCGCCATTAGTAGTTGTAACTACTAATGGCGCACCAGGCAGTGGGTGCGCCATTAGTATAGAATTTTTTTTTGAACTAGTGCGCCTATCCAAACATACTAATGGCGCATCCTGCTCAAGTGCGCCATTAGTAGTTGTAACTAGTAATGGCGCACCATGCAAGAGGTGCGCCATTAGTAAGTGGGCAGCAACAAGATATTTGGGACAGCCTCTCCTACCCACACACTCACTTTCTCCCCACTTCATTCTCTCCACCTCCTCCTTGTCTCGGGTGCCTCCTCTTTTTCACCTCATTTCCACCATAGATTCATTCAAATTAAGTGGTTAAATTACCTTGCTTTAATAGGTAAGTAAGGGGGGAAGCTATATTTAGGTTGTTCTCCTTACAACAATGTGCACATGCACTTTTTACGGCCTAGCTAGATCTATGTATGTTCGTGGTGTTGCATATGTTTGTGGTGTTGCATATATGTTTGTGTTTGGAGGTGTACCGGTATTTGATATGCGATAGTTGCCAATATTTTGCCGGAATGTTGATTCATTTCCGTTTCGGCGAGAATTTTGGCATTAAGCATTCTTTTTGGTCCTATTTTTAGGGAAAGTCATGCCAAATTTTTGTTTGGTTCTAAAATATCGTTTTGCTCTACCCCGCAGGCGACCATGGTCCGCACGATGACCGAAGGCATCGTGAATAGGTTTTTGAGGTCCGCGAAGGCCGAGATGCTTCAAAAGAACGAGACGGAGATAAGATGTCCGTGTCGAAGATGCAAGCTGAAGAGCCTTATTGCGGACCCGGATTCCGGGCAGGTGCGGGACCACCTGCTGTTGCGTGGTTTCATGGATGGCTATCGGTGGCAAGGTGATGAAGATGACTACGAAGTCGTCCATGCGGGCCGGGCAAGAAATGAGGAAGGGCCGCAAGACAACCACCGCGGCTCGGGCGGGCGAGAAGACGAAGAATCCCCAGGAGATGATCACGACTGTGATGCTGTACACAGTCATCATGTAGAAGATGCAGGACATGATGATGAGGAAGATGCCGGAGCAGGCGACGGGCATGATCATGAAGATGATGATGCCGGCGGAGCAGACGACGCTGGACCATCGATGGGCTGGGTGCAGGACCCTCATATTCAAGAGCTGCTTCTCAAGCAGACGGATAACGCAAGATCTGCCGCCCGAGAAAAAGCCAAGATGGATCAACTTGAGTTAGACGCGGTTACTCCATTGTATGAAGGATGCAGGCCCGAGGATACCCGCCTGAAAGTAACGCTCATGGCCCTGGAGATGAAGGTAAAACACAAAATGACCGACGCATGCTTCGACGAGAACATGTCATTCTGGCACGAACGTCTTCCCAAGGGGAACAAGTGCCCGACCAGTTTGGAGGAGGCGAAGAAAATCGTGTGTCCTCTGGATTTACCGCACGTGAAATACCATGTGTGCATGAACAATTGCATCATTTATCGGGACGAGCACGCGGAGTCTACAATATGTCCGGTGTGCGGTGTCACTCGATACAAGAAGAGGAAGAAAGCTCCTCGAAAAGTGGTGTGGTACTTTCCGATCACTCCTCGTCTGCAGCGGTATTTCGCGGATCCTAAGGTAGCAAAGCTCCTGCGTTGGCACACGGATAGGGAGGAGAAGAAGCGAGAAGATGACGCAAATGATCCGGAGATAGATAAAAAAGACAAGATGCTGAGTCACCCTAAGGATGCGAGCCAGTGGCAAGCATTGAACTTCGAATACCCAGAATTTGGGAACGATCCAAGGAACATCGTGCTGGGCGCGAGCACCGATGGAGTCAATCCGTTTGGCAGCCAGAGAAGCACACATAGCACCTGGCCTGTGTTTGTGTGGATGTACAACCTTCCCCCCTGGTTGTGCATGAAGAGGAAGTACATTCACATGAGTATGCTAATTGAAGGGCCGAAACAACCAGGGAACGACATCAATCTGTATCTGGGGCTGCTGAAAGAGGAGCTTGACACGCTGTGGAAAACGCCAGCCAATACGTGGGACGCCGCAGAGAAAGAATATTTCCCTATGAGAGTCGCACTGCTCACGACGGTGCACGACTATCTCGGTTACGGATATCTTGCGGGGCAGATAGTCCACGGATTTTCTAGATGCGTAAGGTGCATGGATGACACAACGTATCGCCAGCTAGATAGAGATCCCGGGTCTTCGAAAACCGTGTTCATGGGACATCGAAGGTGGCTTCGCGACGATGACCCGTGGAGGAAACGCAGGGATCTGTTCGATGGTGAAACCGAACCCCGAAAACGCCCGTGTACGAGGAGCGGCGAGGAAATAGACAAGCTGTTGAAAAATTGCAAAAGACTGCCCACTGCCGGGAAAGAAGCAAAAGGCGCCAGAGCCGGGAAAGAAGCGAAAGGCGCCAGAGCCGCTGCTGAAGGTATGGAAAACGAGGTCTGTTTTCTGGGACTTGCCGTACTGGAAGATCCACCGTGTGCCTCACAGCCTTGATGTCAGGCATATCACGAAGAACGTGTGCGAGAGTCTGCTTGGTACCCTGCTCAACATGCCAGAGAGGACCAAAGATGGGCCGAAAGCAAGGGCAGACTTGAAATCAATGGGCATCAGGCAGGAGCTTCACGCTATATATGATGATTATGATGATGATGATGATGATGATGATGATGATGATGATGAGGCGAAGCAGGACACAGAAAATCGTCGCAAAGGCAAAAAGGCCAAGAAGACCGGAAATGACTACCCTCCCGCGTGCTTCACTCTAAGTCAGGAGGAGATCGAGCAGTTTTTCACCTGCCTCCTAGGAGTAAAACTTCCTTACGGTTACGCGGGGAAGATAAGCAGATACCTAGACCCAGCGAAGCAGAAGTTCAGCGGGATGAAGTCTCACGACTGTCACGTGCTGATGACGTAGATACTTCCAGTTGCAATCCGTGGGATCATGGACGCGCACGTCCGTGAAACGCTATTTGGCTTATGCAACTTCTTCGACGTCATCTCTCGGAAGTCGATTGGCGTGAGGCAACTCAGAAGGCTATAGGAAGAGATCGTGGTGATACTATGCGAGCTTGAGATGTACTTCCCGCCCGCATTCTTCGACGTTATGGTGCATCTGCTGGTCCATATAGTGGAGGATATCATCCAACTCGGGCCGACGTTCCTGCACAGCATGATGCCGTTCGAAAGGATGAATGGTGTCATCAAAGGATACGTTCGCAACATGTCACGTCCAGAAGGAAGCATAGCCAGGGGCTTTCTGACCGAAGAGTGCATCTCCTACTGCACGAATTATCTAGGCATCGAGAACCCCGTTGGTCTGCCCGTCAACAGGCACCTCGGCAGGCTCGCTGGATGGGGTCACCGTGAGGGTCGCCGCGAAATGCATGTCGACTTCGAGGGTCGACTCGCCGACTTTGAAAGAGCAAACCTAGTCGCGCTACAACACATAGACGTGGTCGATCCTTGGGTGGTAGAGCACAAAACCTTTATTAAAAAGACGTACAATGACCGAGGCCAACAGAGGACGGACGGAGATACACTCAAAGAGCACAACTCATGTTTCACGCGTTGGTTCAAGCATAAGCTTCTGTCGTACCCTTTACATGAGGATTCTTCCGCGGAAGAACAACTCATATTCACCTTGTCACAGGGCGCCGAGCACAACCTGATGACCTATGAGGCGTACGATATCAACGGCTACACATTCTACACCGAGGCCAAGGACATGAAGAGCGATGGTTATCAGAACTCCGGGGTAAGGATGGAATCCTACACCGGTAACGACAAGGACAGATACTACAGAAGGATCGAGGAGATCTGGGAGCTGAGCTACGCTGGAGAGAAGGTCCCGATGTTCCATGTCAGATGGGCCAAGAACGTCATAAAAGAAGACCGGTATTTCACCACCATGGTTATACCCGAAGCCAAATCCAAGACCGCGGGCGCAAACGTCACCGCGAAAAATGAGCCATGGGTACTGGCTTCCCAAGTGGACCAATGCTTCTTCATTACCGACCCGCCAAAGCCCAGTCGTGTTGTCGTGAGGAGAGGCAAAAGGAAGATCATCGGAATGGATGGAGTAGCCAATGAGCAAGACTTCGACAAGTACGGCGACCCGAGGATCGAACATGACGACGATGATGAAGTAGCAGCATACACCACAAGAAGAAGCAGGACCACCCTACCTAAAGGACGTCCGTTCCATAGAAGAACTCCATTTGCGAAAAAGAAGGGCAAGAAGATTGTGAACAGATAGCTAGCTAAGATCGAT
>NC_041393.1:564618447-564639023 GCF_002162155.2 Triticum dicoccoides | reverse complement strand
GGACGCCGCCCCTACCCCGCCGCCCGGACGCTGCCCCGCCGCCCCGACGCCGCCTCGACCCCTGCCTCTCTACGAGGAGGTAACCCTAACCCCACCCGCGCACGTGGTGATCTAAGGTTATAGGGTATAGATCAGTGCACGCCCGTCTTTGTCTGTTATCTTTGATCCGTGCTTGGTATGGAAATGTTGCTCTCCGATCTCCTTAGGGAGATTCTATGACTTGCTTGTGGTGTTTGGTAATTTAGTGCAACTCTGCCTGCTCATATCTGGAGTATGAAGAAAATTGGGTGATTTTGTGCAGTCCTTTAGCTTGCTGTAGACTTGTAGATATGTAGCGAAAGCAAGTAGGGTTTGGTATGTGATTTTTGTAGCTTTTATTATGATACATTCTTTAAACATGTGCTATGGTTTACCTGTTATTAGCATCCGTAGCGGGAATGGTTGCCGATCTCTGTTGGACACACTCGGATGGCAGTTCGGTGTGTGCATCAGATAACTGTATCCATTTTAGTTCTGCTTGCTCTGATTAAAGTGGAAAGTACTGCCGTTATCTTATATGTTGTTCTGTTAGGATTGAATACAACAAGAGACGTGCCCATTTCTGTTATAGTACCCCTGAATAAAATGGTAAATACTGCAGTTATCATATACAATCTCTTAGGAGTGAATACCACAAGAAGCGCATTTTTGTTAATATCCCCTGCTTCCTGATGTATTTGTTTCTTGGTAAAAGTGAACTTCCAATGAATATTTTTGTGCTGGAGCAGGCTGGAGGGGTATTCGGCTGTGCACATTTAATTATAGTATCTGGTGGAGATACCTTGTTCAAGGACAGGGGGGCGGGGGTGTGAACTTTGTGAAATCCTGTCCTATTGATGACTTTGCAAACTTATCAGGAGGTGGTGTTAGGAAATCTAAACAGTTTAAACTATATAGGAAGACATTTATAGGTTAGACGTGACATAAATGTGTCCTAGACAGACCCTTCTTTTCTTAGTGAAACATCAACTTTCCAAAGACAATATTCCAAACTGGACAGTTGATACATAGAGCTATTTTACTTTAATATTTAAAGTGTGGCTGCAAATCTGGGATGCAGGAGGTGAAAATTCATTGTCTAATCTGTTTCTCAGTTTCCTCTTTCAGAAACGAGAGATTTTTCAAGACCTTGCTCCACTGCTGTGGCACTCCTTTGGCACTGTTGCTGCACTGCTCCAGGTAGGTTACAGTTATTGCACTGTTCTAAATTCAGTCGCAATGGCAAGAGTACATATGTACTTGTGGAGTTCTTGTTATTTAAGTAAGGGTGGTTGTCCATGTGTATTGATTATTTCAATATGAAATTATTGATGGTTCTGCACATTTTCCTTATTCAGTTTGTCATGCTGTTTTGAAAATTTATGCAGGAGATTGTGTCAATTTACCCTTCACTTTCACCTCCTACTTTGTCGCCAGTTGCATCAAACCGTGTCTGCAATGCACTTGCACTTCTTCAGGTATGCTTTTACATGAGAAAGAAAAGGAAACCCTCACTCCTGGTGGGCCTTGTGGTGGATTGAGAATACTACTGCTTCCATATCATGCTTGCTTGCCATCTGCCCCTCAATTTCATTTTACTTTTTTTTAATTGCGGTGTGTTGCTTCACACCCTGAGACCAGGATCCCGTTCTTGAATGGTACTGAGCGCTGCTGTTTCTATGCCAAGTCTTAAATATTTCCATTGTTTATTGTTAAAAAGCTTTCCTCATTTTGGTGACTTTACAGAATAAGTAAATCTTAACTAGCAGTGGTTAATAATTAAGTCTTCTTCTTTTTCCTTTGCAGCTCACATCCCACTGTACCTGTACCCGTTCCTGAATACTACCAGCAAGACAAGACCTTTTGAGTACTTGAGGCTTACCAGCTTGGGTGTTATTGGTGCTCTTGTGAAGGTAAATTAAAACTAGATACTTATGCAAACTAGGAATGGATGGTCCATATAGATTTTTGCTTTAAATGGTGAGAGGGTTGAACCAGAGGGGAAAACAGTGATGGGGATTGGCTGTATTCTTTCTTTTTTTTTGTAGACTATATCTTGTTCTTTTGGTATTCTCATTCCAGTAATCCAGTCATTTTAATCAAATGGACTGGTTGGGATTGGATCCCAGGAATCTCAACAGGAACTGTTATTTTTGAAGCAAACAGGCTAATGATTTGTTAGAAATTATATTGTTTCTTCTTTTGGATATCCGATTCTGATATGTCAGAAACACAACATATCAAAAGTTAGCAATGACCAAACTGGCATGTAACAGAGACACTATAAAAGATAGCCAACATCCAGTTAGGCCAACATAACAGTGAACAAAACTACTGTCAATCAGCTCAGTTCTAGTGCTGTTGGATTTTTCTCGATTGTATTCTTGCAGTTTTGAAAATTCAGTTTATTCGGTTACTGAAAATTCAGTTAATTCAGTTAGGCACACAAATTTCAGAACTTTTGTGTGCCCTAGTACTTGGTGTTTGTAGAAAACCAGGAGTGTCAATGGGACTAGAATTCACTTGTTCTTATATGGGTTTGTAAAACTTGTTCATGTACTGAACTACTAATGCCTTGTGATGCTCTAAATTACTTGTGATGCCTCTGAATTACTTGTGATCACATTGAGAAAGACTTGTAAAGATGATGATCATCTTTAACAGAAAACAATTTGTGATGATTTTGCTAGTTTGCTGGGTTTTGTCTCCGACCATCGTGTCGTGATGATTTTGCAGGTACCCCGAGAGGCCCTTGAGTTTGCCGGAATGTCGATTAACTTCCGTTCCGGCAAATTCGGGTACTCCATATGTCCTATTTTCAGCAAAGGTCATGCTGAAATTTTCCGTGAATTTTAGCATGACTTTGCTAAAAATAGGACATATGGGGTACTTGTGACTAATGCATGGGCCGGGGTATCTTAGTAGTTAATTAAGTAGGATCAAGTGCCCCGGCGTACTTGTGACTAATGCATGGCTTTTAGGGTGCCTCAGTGTCGATAAAAACCGAAATGATGAAAAGTTAGGCTTTTAGGGTGCCTTGGCGTCGAAAAACCCTCAATGATAAAAGCTTAGATTTTAGGATGCCTCGGTGTCGACAAACCCTAAATGATGAGACCATGATCTTGTTCCTTGACAATAACCAACTTTTTGACCAAACTTTGTTTCTATTTAGAGAGAAACATGGCCCACAACGATGAGGCCGGGGGTTCGGGCGGCAAGGCATTCTGGAAGCTGTCCCAGGAGATGGAGGAACAACCTCACTTGTATGAGGCCGCCGCCTTCCCCACCGATCCTGAGACCACGGATGGTGCCGCCGAGGATGACCACACTGATGCCACCACTGATGGTGCCGCCGAGGATGCCACCACTGATGATGGCGGCGCACGCACAGATAGCAGCCAGCCGAAGAGGCAACGGAAGGACCGGCGCCCGATCGTGCTCCGCACCCTCAAGGAGGAAGTTACTGAAGTGGACTCCAACGGGAATCCAACGGCGCCCGAACGAATAGTCAAGGGGTACTCGCTTCAGCTCGGGTGCATTGTCCGGAGCACCGTCTCGATCAACACCGAGAACCTGAGGCATCCTGACCGGGGGAATTTGCGCCACCTCCTCTTCACGAAGCTGCACGAACGATACAAGTTGCCCGCTGAATTCGAAAACACAAGCCTCAAAGGGAATAAAGTGAACAATGCTGCCCTCACGAAGATGAGCAAGGCCCTGTCTACTTGGAAAAGCAATGTGAAGAGAATGATCGAGAAAGGTGAGAGTTATGAGAAGATCAAGGAGAAAAATCCTTCGATCACAGAAGATGACTACAACGACTTCAAGATCAATTGCTCAAGCACCGCAAGCTCCCAATCAAGTGAGTGGGGGAAACAAATGCGGGAGCTGAACATAGGGGAACACACACTCGGTCCCGGCGGTTACAGAGTGGCGGAGCCTATATGGGACAAGGAGGAGGCGGACCGTGCCGAGCAAGGCCTACCGCCCCTCTTCGATAAATACGGTGACAAGCAGACCAGGAACTTTGTCAGGGCCCGGTACAAGAAGGACCCGAAAACAAAGGAGCTTACCACGGATCCGAAGACCAGGCGGCTTGAGCTTGTTCTGGTAAGGAATACACCCCCGCGTAATTAGCTCCATATGGTTGCATTCTAATTAATGAAGCCGAATTTCTAAATGGTTCACATTCCTTCTGCAGGCGACTGAAAGCAGTAGCGCGGGGTCGACTCAGAGCAACCCTTGGGACACCACTCTAAATAGGGGGTTGAATATAATGAAGAACAAGGATAAGCTCAGTAAGCCGACGTCAGCTGGTCGTGTGGCCGGCAAAGGCTTGTCGACAAAATGGGGGTCATACTATACCGCTGGTGTGCGGAAGGAGAAAAAGACCAGCTCGGAAAGCCAGGCGCGAGAGGTTCAAGAACTCAAGGCACAGGTGGCGCGGATTCCGGAGATTGTCCAAGAGCAAGTGGAACAACGACTCGGAGCGACGATCACCGCCCTTGTGCCTACCTTGTCTCGGGGTTGAGTGCGTGGATTGCGGGCGGCCAACAGGGGCCGCCCCCGATTCCTAGCTTCACGGCCAGCAACTCGCATAATGCGATGGCGGGGCCATTGGTGCCTCCGGCGGAGGCGGCATTGGTGTCTCCGACGCCGGCACGGGAGCTTAATGCACCCGGGTGTACGCCGGCCGGCACCTCTTCAGCAAGCGGCCGCTCCGTCAACTGCACGCCCGCCGTTGGCGGTGCCTCGACATTAGCCGAGCTCGACGCCATCATCACGGTAACTAATTAAGCCTCTCTCGGCTGAGGACTTCATCTCCTTGCCTTTGACTGGGCATCCCTGACGCCCTACATGTTTTCGCAGGGCGCCGCCGACGTTCCGTGCACTCTCCTCCACTTCGTGAACAACGAGTTGGTCGATGTCGCCAAGGGCAAAATCGTTCAACCGGGCAACCCCTTGTTCCACGGTACCCAGATGCCACCCAACTTGTTTAGGGTTCAACTGGTTCGGGTGCTGCCAGGCTGCGACGACTTGTTACCTCCGATTCGACCCGTCGGGGCCGACGATGATGACGTGATGACCCTCAGCGCCTGCCCGAGCTGGCCCCTGCTTTGGCCGAAGAGCCAGATTCGTTTGGGGGCGGGGGACACCACCCCAAAGACAACACCGCCAGTCGTGCCGGCGCCAAGTCGGCCCCATGGCAAGACCGCCGTAACGGTGCCGGACATCCCTATGCCACTGGATCCAAACATGCATATGGCACAGGATCAGAACGGGGACGACGACGACGATGATACATTTGGCAACGTTGATCAGTACTTTGCCGAGCATGGGTACGATGGCGACTTCATGGGGCCTCCTTCTCAAGAACCAAACCCAACAAAAGACGTGTGCGATCTAGCTCGTACCGCGGAGAAGCCAAGTTGCAACAAGCGCCGTCTGGCGTTCAGCTCTCAGGAGACGCCTCCAGCTGCCGACTTCACCGAGCCTCAGATAGGCGAGGTGCGAAATATTATCAGCCCCAACACACTCAAGAAGGCGGTCTGTGAGCAGAACTCGGTCCCATTACAGGAGAAGAAGAAGGCACGCAAAAGAAAGACTAAGAAGGGTGCGAGCCAGCCGGCACCGAGTACGATCCGTGCTCAGGATGGGCCACCTTCACCGCAGGATATCTCGAGGAGGGTGCATGTGGCGGGTAGGGCGATGCTACCACCAAATATGCTCAATGCTGCAACCGGTGCTATGCGGAGTCTGCACGACAGTGTTCTTTCTTTGGAGAAGCGGCGTCTCAGAGAGAAGGATGTGGCATACCCGGTTTTCGTGGCCAAGGTGCCAGAGGGCAAGGGCTTTGTGGATGGCGACATTGGGGGTACGATCGTCCTGTGGTTTGATGACATCTTTGCTATGTTTAACCTTCATCCGCTGCACTACACCTTCGTTCGGCTATTTTCTCTGAGTATGGAGATGCGGATCATTCGCGACAAGACCCCGGACATCGTGATAGTCGACCCCTTCTACATGCGTGCCAAGATCTTGGGCAGCGCTGGGGACCGGCAAGTCGCGAGTTCTTACCTCGAAGGCGTCATTCTGGCAAACCAAGATAAGGATAACTTCCTCGTGCCTTACTTTCCCGAGTAAGTCCAACCCTCAACCGGCCCGTAACATATGAATTCTTACTTTTCGATCGTTTTTCTTTTAACATTCCGTGTTTTCTGCAGTGACACACGTTGCACGCTCATCCTCCTAAGCCCCAAATATTCCATGGCCACGTATTTCTACCCGGACCGTCAGTCGAACGTAGACTACACAAATGTCAAGAAGGTTCTTGATGATGTTCTCCCCGGCTACGCCCAATCTGGAGGCACCTTCACCAGGCCTATTCGTAAGTACGGCAAGCACGTGTTCTCCCACAATACGATGTTCTGCTGCGTCAAGCAGCCGCCTGGCGGTCAGAAGGGTGCCTACTACGCCATCCATCACATGCGGGCGATCGTACGGGACCATCATCAACTTCTGCTACCGAGTAAACTCCAAGATTGGGCCGCGAGCGTGTCGGCAATCCAGGACGCGGACCTCCGACAAGAATTCTTTCGCATCCAGTCGGAGTTTGCGGAAATCATCCATCAAGATGTCCTTCGTACCTCGGGGTAGTTCTACCTCAGAAATCAACCGTCCAACACTGACATCGACACAATGCTACAAATGCAGGATGACAACGCCCGTTCTTTCATGACTCCCACGATAGACGGCGGCTTCATCCACGCTCCGGTCCCTTGAGTCGAGTTGTCTAGTTCTGAAACATCGATTGGCTCATGTTGTAATTAAACTTTAATGAACTTGTAGTATGTCTCTTTGGTTTCGAGAGTCGTTCAACTTAGATGTAATCGATGCTATTAATGTCTTGCTTTTCTCTTCCGATCGTTCTGTTGCATAATTATATATTGCTTATGTATTGTCTGTGAATTAGTACTAACGTTTCGTTTGGCTAGTGCATAGCGATGCCGACGTATGTCGTGTACAAGGGTAAGGTTCCCGGAGTCTACGATGACTGGGAGGAGTGTCGGAGACAGGTTCACCGATTCAGCGGTAACAGTTACAAAGGGTACACCACTAGGGCCGAGGCCGAATCTAGATACGCCCGCTATCTAGCGGGAGAGGGGAGGGAG
This sequence comes from Triticum dicoccoides, assembly GCF_002162155.2. Classification (NCBI taxonomy): domain Eukaryota; kingdom Viridiplantae; phylum Streptophyta; class Magnoliopsida; order Poales; family Poaceae; genus Triticum; species Triticum dicoccoides. The sequence goes on along the minus strand of NC_041393.1, from coordinate 564,631,833 downwards.
CGTTGGAGGAACCGGATGAAGACGAGTTTCATCGTGATGATGCTCATCGTGATGACCGCAGCTCTCTTCTATGCGATGGTAGTTTAGATGATCGATATCGACTTGTAATGCGAAGACAAACTCGCTACTCGCGGTCTCGAGACTTGTAATATAATGTTCTATCTTTGTTCGGTCTTTTTAATTCGGAGACTAATATGATGAATTGTATTCGGAGACTAATATGATGAATTGTATTCAAAGACTAATCTTCTATTGTATTTGATGAATCTATTGTTGATGTGTGCTGTCTATATTTTGTCAAATTATACATTTTGTAACCTGTGCAAAAAACAGAAAATAAAAAAATAAAAAAACCTAATATTCATACTAATGGCGCATCACACGATAGTGCGCCATTAGTATGACAGTGCATACTAATGGCGCATCACCGGGTGGTGCGCCATTAGTATGCTGCGGTTACTAATGGCGCATCCAGAGGTGGTGCGCCATTAGTATGCCAAAGCACCTGGGTATACATGCCCCCTGGGAGGCATACTAATGGCGCACCCTCGCATATACTAATGGCGCACCAGGTGGTGCGCCATTAGTATACCAGATACTAATGGCGCACCAGGTGGTGCGCCATTAGTAAAAATTACTAATGGCGTGCTATCAATGGCGCACCAGTGATGCGCCATTAATGGCCATATTAGGTGCGCCATTAGTAGTGGTATTTCTAGTAGTGTTTATTATGTAGTTCATAAACAAAAGTTTGTCTTTCTCAATTTAAGTTTTCAGTTGTACAACCAATTTCCTTCTTCATACCATGTAAATTAAACTATTCAGAGCAAGTGATCTTCTTTTGCACGGCATGTATGCTTCTGTTCTTCATCAGTAATCCAGTGGTGTGGTGAACCTACCCACTACAGCACAATGTCATATTCTGCAATGCCTTAACTATGAACCATGTCATATCATTCTACTATTATTTAAACCGTCTCTTTATTTGCCAATCTGAAATGGGATAAATTGATAGCACACTAACCATTGATACTTATGAGTTCTTGATCTGTAATCCAATGGTGTCGTGCAGCTGCCAACTCCTTCACAATGTCATTGCCTGCCATGTCTTGAACTGAACAATACCATATTGTGTTAATGCAATTTTAAAATGTGTCACTTTATTTGTCAGTAAGAAATGTGATGAATTGTCAGCACTGATACTTTTATGTGCAAAACATGTCATCTGTCTGCTTGTTTATCTTTCAGAGTGAGGAAGATATAAGTGTTGAACAAGCGCAGTCTCATCATCTTGCTCAGCTGCTTGCGCTGCAGCTCCCCAGCAGGGCTAACCTTTCTTGAACTCTATTGAAGTGCTGTCGGTTTTGTATATTATTTTGTTGGCGTGTTTATTTGCACTGGTGGCGATCTTTGATGCACAGTGTATGTAATCTGTTGTCTGCTTGTTCTTTATTATCATAGTGGCGAACTTTGATGCCTAGTGGATGTAATATGCCGTAATTTCTTTATTGTATAGTCTAGGTTTTTTCTTATTCATGATGCTGCAGTTATTTTACTTTATATATGTCCTATATTCGCAGTAAATCGGCCAAACCGTAAAATTACGATACATAATCGGACCGTCATGCAATCATGATGTATGATCCGCATCATGGGCCCCGTCAAACTGGCCCACTAGTAGATTCAGGCCTTTAATAGGCCGAGTAACCCTCGGCCCTCTTTTCGCAAGAAAACTCAATGGGCTTTTAGGAGGCTGAGAAGTAGGTTGGGCCTGCAACGTGTCGAATAGCTCACGGGCCAGAAGTAGCCCGAAATGTACCCCGGCCCATGATTGTGCGAATCAATTCACGCGCTTTTAACAGGCCAAAGTTGTCTCGGTCCTTGTTTGGCCCAATCAGATATCGGCTGCGAGCAGGCCGGATGCAAACCGGGCCGTAGTTAGGCCCAACTATATGACGGGCTTTTAACAGGCCGAAATTAATATAGGGTCGAAATGTGAAATGGGCCCTTAACAGGCCAAAACTAATATCAGGCCGAATTACTAAATGGGCCTTTAGCAAGTGGGCCCAAAAGCATAGCATCCAGTCAATGGGCCGAATCTGATATGGGCCATAATTGAGCCCAAAGCCTCTTAAAGGGCCGGACCTGATCTGGGCCATGATTTAGCCCAGAAAGTGGGAGGCTTTTAACGGGCCGGATCTTATATGGGCCATTATTAGGCCCGGAATGTGGTAGGCCATTAATGGACCGGATCAATTAGGGGCTGGCATTTGGCCCAAAACATGGCAGCTAGTTAATGGGCCGGCCTACTAGGGTCCTCAAAATCTTGTGGCCCTACAGCTGGGCCGGCCCATTAATGTCAGTGCAATGTCGTGGGCCTTTAGCTGGGCCGGCCCATTATGATCCGCAAGAATTTTGTGGGCCTTTACCTGGGCCGGCCCATTATGGCACACAAAAATCTTGTGGGCCTTTACCTGGGCCGGCCTATTATGGACCGCGAAATCTTGTGGGCCTTTAGCTGGGCCAGCCCATTATAGTCCGCAAAATCTCGTGGGCCTTTAACTGGGCCGGCCCATTAAGGGCCGCAAAATCTTGTGGGCCTTTAGTTGGGCCGGCCCATTTAAACTTGTTGGGTCGTGCCACGTGTCGACGTATCATAGGCGCCTTCTGTCCAGTGAGTGGATGACATCTGTCCCAACGATGAGCCGACACGTGTTTCCTCCAGCCATTAATGATTTTACACGTGGAAAATCCCCGTTGGTCGGTGCTGTTAACAAGTTATCGGATCCAAAACCCGACCCGATAGTTTAACGGCGTTCCATTACGGTGGATGCCACGTGTTGGTCACCCTTGACGAAAGCACTTCTGTGATGCGCGATTTATCATCATGGAAGTGGACACTTCCGTGATGATAATTTTGGTAATGTCATGGAACACTTCTACGACAGCACATGTATGACTATCTTGATCCTGTCATAAATTTGTCATGGATGTACGTGCATGACAAAAAACGTGACCTACTGTGACAAACATGTATCATCACGGAAGTGTATTTTTTTGTAGTGCATTATCATTTTAACTGCGGCGCTACGACCGGCGTGAGTCTCCTGATTCCTGACCACCTCCATACAGGTGCCTCTCCCAATGCTCCACCATGTAGTAGAGGCTGGCTCTTGCATGAGAGCCCACTTCTCCACTTTTTTCTTGCCTCTCTTTCCTCCACATATGCAAAAATGCCATGTAAAGCGCACTATTGTACTTAATTTTACTTGCTCCTACAGGTGCTAAGCTTGCCACATAGGCATAAAGCCTGATGTGGCAAGTTAATCAAGAAGAGAGAGACTAGTTTGGTGACCCAAGGAAGAAATGGTGCTAAGCGCGTGTACCTAGGTGGAAAGACAATTTTGAGTCTATAGCTAATTAAATGAAGCAAACTTAGCAACACCATTTCATTGGAAGAGGTCACTCCTTGGCAAATGCAATAAATACTAGTACTCCCTGTGTCCCATAATATCAGAACGTTTTTGGCACTACACTAGTGTCAAAAACGTTCTTATATTATGGGACGGAGGGAGTACGAAAAAAGAGATAGAGAGGAGTAAAAAAATACACTTATAGCCAACCTTATGGCTAACCTTGTTGTAGTATGAGTGACTAAGTGATAACTATGTATGACATGCCAACATCAGATAGCCTAACGCACCGTGTTAAATCTCCAAGGGCGCAACCGCGCAAGGGACGCGAGGGTCGTGGTAGGCACGACCATGATACGGGCTGCTGGCAGCCCTTGGATCTGAGATCAAACGGTCGCATGCTAAGTTGCTGAAAATTTGCAGAATAACCCTCCAGGATAGGATATTCACCCATAGGTCTAGAATCATGCCATGCAACCGTTCAATCTCAGATCCAAGGGCTCTCGGAATCCCCTATCATGGGAGAATGGAAAGCCACTACCCTGCCGTTCGCACGCTGGCAGTTCGCTCCTACTCGTCCCCGCACATCCTTTAATACTACGGCGGTTCGCTCCTAGTCGTCTCGTCCATTCAAATTACGGCAGTTCCACTAATCCTAACCCTCCTTCCAAATCCATGGCGTCCCAAATCTCCATGATCGGCGGTGAGTACAAGGTTAGAACCATCACCGGCGATGGGTTCGACGTCATCTACACCCGTTCTTCCGCGACGGTGAAAGGATGCCTTTCTCGCTTCTGACGCATGTTCGAAGACTCAGATGATGAGTGGGTCGCTGGGCTAGATGTTGAGTACACCACAGTCCTGGGACGAGAGAAGGATCTAAAGGATGAAGGGAGGAAGAAGCCCGCTGTGATCCAAGTTTGCGTGCATGACTTATGCTTGGTCTACCACATATGCCATGCCAATGTTGAGTGCCAGGATTTTAAGGACTTCCTCGAGAGCAACCTAGTAAAATTCGTTACTGTAGACTTTGGTAACGACAAATAAGTCCTGCATCGGATAGGCCTCGTTGTAAAATACCTTCGACCTCCAGAAGAATCGGCTGGTGTCCTCTCGTCAGCCTTCAATGCTGAACCTGGCAGGAGCCATGGTTCATCCTTCATACGGTAAACTGGAGAAATCTCCATACACGTTTCATCGTCATGCATGGCAGCGAAATGTACTAGATATAGACCACATCCACTATGCTGCAATGGATGGCTACCTTTGCTTCAATATCTACAAGGGTTGGATGAAGAGTAACAGCCAAGTGTGCGGTTCAAGCAAAGAAGTATCAGCCAAGAGAAAGAGGGACAAGGACGAAGTCGAGGACGTGGACGAGGACTCCGAGTAAGGTGGCAGTGTCGTTGCTCATGGTGGTTCTAACACAGTGTCTACTGGAATAGTTGCAAAGTTTTATTTCAGGTGTGCTTAATGTAATTTGAGGGGTGTGTTGTGCTGAGCCCCCAGCAGAACTATATGTTATGTTTCTTCTTGTTACTTTAACTCTTCAGTACATACATACTAGTATTTCTTACATTTCATCTTTTAGTTGGTATAGTACTACCACTCGTTTCTTCACATTATATACATACAATATATATGGCCAACATCATATAGCCAACAGTTTAGTTGTCAAAAGAATTTCAGGGTGCTTAGTTTTGTCAAAGAATTCCAGGGTGCTTAGTTTTATTTGAGGGGTGGGTTGTGCTGGACACCATTATTGTGACTAGCCTTTTTAATAGTACTATATGCATAATTTGGCGACGAGCACTCTCTATATGTACCACCTTTTTTTTAATTTCAAGTTTTGCTCCATGGCGCAATCCATCGATACTACTGTTGTACAAAAGTATGCATTTTTTTAAAAGGCTAGAGGGCGGGGCAGTCTAGCTTGGTCGGTTTCACGAGAGGCGAGGGCCTTTGTGATTTGACAACTCATTACTGCTGGAAGGCAGGGCCTTGTGATTTGACTGCTCGTATAAATGCGCCGACGACCTGATCGAGGAGGAGCAAAGAACCATGCGGTATACTCAAGTTTTCCACTGGAGTAGTACTGCGACGGAGGAACACAAAACATGGCAGCCCAGTGCCATATGGCGATAAAAAATGATCTAATTTGCTAGTCATCTCATTGTTAGCATTGTTCTATTCATTCCCTCAAAAAAAACCATTGTTCTATGCATGCCTCTCAGAGAACATGACACGTGCGGCGAAACACCTGAAGCAAAAGATGAAACACAGGAGCAAAAGAAGAAGGAAGATTATCACCCGAAATGATCTAATTCACCACGGAGTCGTAACTGCTTCTTCATCGCCTCCACGACCTTCATCTCCTTGCGTGTCTCCTCCGCCATCTTCTTCATTCTGTCCATGACGCGGGATTTCTCAACGCGAGCCTTCATCATCTGTTCCACGGCCGCATTACGTACCTTGATAGCAGCCGGGTGCTTGATGCGGAGCTTCGCCAACTCCTCCTTCTGTTCCATGACGAGGGCCTGCACCATCTTCATCGAGGAACTACTATTCTCATGAAGCTTCTTCCAGTCGGCATTCTTATCCTTCAACAGGTCGATCTCATGGCAGAGCTTCATCTTGTCTTGAAGTTGCAAGATTTCACCGATCGCCTTCTTCTCTGAGGCAATGCTCTTCTTCAGCAGCATCACCAAGCCAGCGGTCAACTCCCCCTGCTGATTGAGCTCAGCGGGCATGTCATCGAGACTCTCCTTCAGCAACTCCATCAAGCCTTGGATGAACTCCTTATGCTTATTGAGGTGCTTATTGAGCTGATCGGGCAAGCCATCGAGGGATAACGACTCCAGCTCGGCCGACTCGGCATGTTCGCCTCCGCGGGTAGGTAGCTCCTGGGAGCCATCGCCTGCCCGTGAGAGATCTTTCGAGGTCTCTGCGTGGCGGCGAGGCCTCTTTTTTTTCCACAGCCTTGGTTGCTGCTCCCTTGTTACTAGTAGTTCTCGACCTAGAGCTCTGCTCACCGGCCATGGCAACGACGGACGAAGAAGCAGCACTTATGAGGAGGAAAGGTAGAGTAATTTTCGGTTAGGTAGTTCCCCTTTTTATAACCTAAGTACTAGCACTAGTACTAATACCTGCATAGTGGGAACACATTCAGTTTGGTACGTACTAGTAGGTATGAGGAGGCTTTCGAATGTGATGGGAACAAGGTAAAGATTAATTGATAGTTTTGGTTTCGAGGCCTGAAATGGCTCCCGATGAGTTTAGCGGAACATGAATTTCAAGTACTACACTGCTCAAATGCGTAAATATTATGTTACTGTCAAAAATTGGTACATAATACGAAGGAGACCAATGGAAGTGCTACTAGCAACCCACGATTTAACTACTCGCATGCGTGCAATGGAGTAATAATGTCTTTCTTCCGCCCTCACGTCCACTCAATTTGCATGCGCTGTATTAATTGACCATCAATGAAGTGAACGACTTTACACGCGTCAAATTATCACATGGGGTGGATCTTGGTACAAAGTTGCGTCCGCCTGTGTATCCGCGTATGCGTGCGAGGGAATGCGTGCGTGCATGGCGTGCGTGCACATCTTTGCTTCGTGCATGTACCGCCAGTATGGCTCAGGGAGGACGAGTACATTCTTATGTAACCAGCAGCACGTCACTGTGATCAATGCACGCAAGGAGGTCACGACAACGCCTCCACATGTGCCACATGGCTTCATGAACTGTAAGAGAGACACTGTGTAGCATGCCATTGGTATTCTAATTTACGTGTTTTGCACATACTCGAAGTACTAGTAAGGTACACGTGCCTTGCACGCATCAGATTTTGCAACCAAATTATGAATAAATACCATACTATAGGATGTAAGCTCTGAGTCATATATGCCTGATGTGTCCCTTCATTTATTTCTTATAGTTCATCTCATTCAAAATCAATTAGTTTTTATAAAAAATCTAAGAATGCGGGAATAGGAAAAACATGGGATTATAGTGGAATGTCGTCTTGAATCCTACAAGATTGTACGAGTGTTTGATTGTGCATAGAAAAAATGTAGAATTCTTTCAAAGAGGTTTGAGTGGATGGGATGTTTCCTATGAAATCTAGTGCAAATGAATCATATGAAAAAATTCCTATGGTTTACAATCCTACGAATCAAACAACCAAGATAGGAAAAATTCGTAATGATTAGAATCCTCCAAAATTCCTAATGATTTTTTCCTAGGAGAAAGGCTAGTACAACGCCTCTGCCGTGTTGACCCGCCATGGGTTGCCGGTCTACCTGAGCCGTTTTCTGTTGCGTTGAATGGATCATCGGTCATCCGAACAAATCAGGTGATATCCATCTAAGATTATTTATTTAGCGCATATTGTTTTTTGTCAAAAAACAATCACTTTAGTATGTACACTTTTACGTGCAGGACAATGGTTCATCATAAAGATGGTGTAATGTTGTATCCATGGAGTGTGCGGTAGCATCATCATGCAACGGCATCTGCGACCGCTTACTGTTCAACAGGTGGGCGCAAGCCGCTGCCCCTGCGGTCCGGTCTACATCAACACGACATGGTTGACTTGGCAATCCGCGCGGTTTACCGCGCCTGCGATTGACTCACCCGACCGCACCGGCTTACAACATAGCGGCCGGCTCATCTGTCTGCCCCCGCGGCCGACTCAGCCGTGATTGGCTTCAGCTTCACCATGATGATCATCAACTCCGTCGTGGATAATTTCTGGCCTGACATATCAGGTGAAATCAATCCAGTAAATTTTTATATATTATATATTGTTTTCTTTTAAAAGAGAAATTACTCTCGCTTGCGATATTTCTGATACAGGACAATTGTTCACTACATCAACACGTGGTTGACTCGCGAAATCCGCATGGTTTATCGTGCCTGCGATTGACTCGCCCGTCCACACCGGTTTACAACACCGTGATCGTCTCTCGCGATCGCGCCGGCTTACACTACCCTGGCCATCTCTCGTGACCATGCCGGCTTATAACAAGGAGGACAACTTGCCCGTCCGCACGGACTTACAACGCCTCGGTGGGTTTATCTGTTTGTGCTGCCTCAGATGTTGTGGTTGTCTTTATCGTCCGTCTCTTGTGGCCTGATCTACATCAACACATCGGGCCGCACCTGTCTGCATGAGTTGTTTATTGAGTATGAGCGAGTCACTACTTGGGAAGCCCGATTTTCTTCCAACAAATTAGAGGCAATCTATCATGTATTATCAGCCGCCGTCTGCACTAGATGGCTCAATGGGCAGGCGCACAAGTCACCGCCACTGCGGTTTGGTTAACTTCAAACAACTAGTTGGAAGGAACCATTGGCCGAGTTGCTGACACGGTTCATACGGGATTATTTATAACCCGCCGCGGTCACCTCAACCTTCTGTGGATTCACATCGCGTTATCAACGCCAATGATATACACCTTCTGCTATGGTCAAATATGGAGAATCTCAAGCCAACTCTTCGAGTCATCTTGAGACTCGGGGGCTACAATGGTATGGCTCGGCAAAATCAACCGAGTTCAATGAATTCAAGAACTCCGGGTCATTGAAGGGAAGATAACCCGGCCCTAGAGGCTACTGCTTTATTGGCGAATATTTTAAAGCCGTTAGAAAAATTTCTGGTTCAAAATGAAGATTCTGGTTTGAAATACAGCTCAAGAGACATCTCTCTCCCACAAAGCTTTGAAGCCCTCAAAACCGGTTCAACATCCAGATCAAGGTAAATTTGTCTCTTATGAAGCTTTGAGGATCTCAATATCCGGTTCAAAAAAGAATTAATCTCTCGCAAGTTCAAGATCTTGGACAAATTAATGGTTACCAAGGAAAACTTGTTGTCCTGATGCACGGTTCAAAACATGGGTATCCTGCCTTATGGCTTATCTTATTATGGTCACTTGGCGGCTTCCTTCTCATTGAGCATAGCTATCAGTGTCCTCTTGATCGGCACAATGCCAAAACTTATATGGTCACTTGGGGGCTTCCTCTTCAAACATAGGTCGTATTCGAACCAAAGAGAACATAGTTGTCGATACCCTTTTGATTAGAAAACTGCTGAACCTACTTGGGGGCTTCTTGATCGTATCCGAATCATAGCTCAACCCCTTTGGGAATCGACATGGATCGTATTCGAATCAGCATCGTTAAACAATTTTAAGGTCATTTGGGGGCTTCCTGTTCAAACATAGGTCGTATTCGAACCAAAGAGAACATAGCTGTCGATACCCACTTTGATCGGCAACGCCAACGCCACTGGGGGCTATATGATCGTATTCGAATCTTAGCTTAACCCATTTGGAACGGTTTACTGATCGTATTTGAATCAGAAGCCTCAAAAATTTTATCTGTTTTTATACAATCGCAAGTATTTGAGTTGTCACAAATATCATATGTGTCGGCTCTTACAGAATCAACTTCATCGTCAGGGTCACATAAACTGGCGGTATCATTCAAAGGATCATAAGGATCTTGTAATTTACTTGTGTGCAGGATAAGACTACATTTGAGTGGTTACCTGCCCTGGCTCTTGATGTTAAGTCGCCAGGGCATATGTTGTTTAAACTCTGTGCAGGATTTGCAGAATTAGGACTTATATAAATGCTTTAGTCCAAGCTCATCACTGAAATTGGTGTCTCAAAAGGGTTATCGATTATTGATGTTCTCAAAGGCTATAGGCCACCGGGTTACAATGAATGCGCATTAAGTTGTCATCGGCCAAGAGCCGCCAGGTATTTAGACTCTGGGTTTACTTGTCAACCGATGAGGTATTCAAATCTTTAATAGCCAAAACTGGGTGGATTTTCATGATGATATTGAATGACTGAGGTTTTCATACCGGATTATATTATTTAAATCTTCAATAGCCAACATGGCTGGATTTCTATTGTGATTATCAATAACCAGAGTTATGATTGAGGTTTTCAAAGTCACTTTAGCGCAACGGCTATTATTTTTATCGATGGGTGTGATTTATTTCACAATGGAGCAAATAGTCCCGAGTCGCTGCAGGCTTATGACCCGACACTTGGGGGCTACATTGTTCAAATCAAGATTACATTGAATATACAAGTCCCATGTCACTGTCAGCATGCACCATGGCACTTGGGGGCTAATGCAAAGTCATTTTTTGCTCAACTTATTGAAAACCCGACTCGTCACATTTTAAATGAGCCGGTCCTTGGGGGCTACCAATTGCTCCTATCGGAACTTCAAAGTACACAACCCTTAATACATTATATTGAAAGATCCATTATTCAGCTGGTAGAGTCCAAAGCTCTTAACCTTGTGGATGTGGGTTCAAGCCCCATGGTGGAGATTACATTATTTGATGGTATTGTCAATGAATCATATACAAAATCCCAGCTCAGTAATATCTTATTGAGCCGGCCCTTGGGGGCTACACGTTGTTACTCAAGTTTACATGATCATATTTACAAAGTCCCTTCTCATTATTGCATAATGACCCGGCACTTGGGGGCTACACTGGTTGAAATCTTTATGAGCATAAGGTAATTACAAGTCCCAGGTTGCTGCAAGCATGACAACTCGGCACTTGGGGGCTACAGGTGATATGCATATAAGGGAGAAAAATCTTCAAAATTATCAGTTTTGAGCAAATCAGGAGGATCAATTACATAAACCGGTGTCAACAACAATAATGACCCGGCATCGTCTGTTTTATAATCTGGCAGTTTTTGGTAAGGATAAACCGGCAAGTTTTACATCTTCAAGCCGGCTGAATATCAGATGAGTATTTGAAGACCAAAATTATTTAACCCGGCGCCTTGGAAGCCGACTCAAGTGGATTATTCTTCACGATATTTTTCTGTGAGAAACCAACATCGGCAAATTAAGTATGAAGCTAGCTTATTTGACCTAGATTTTCTAGATGAAGGAAATGAAAATTGGACTTCAGGATCATCACGTCCCGTCTCAGGAGAATATTTAGCCCGAAGCACAAGGAATTAAGGACGATCAGGTGCCGGTGTACAAGAATTTTTAACCCGGAACACAATCTGTCAAAGTTGTTCTTGTGTTTGTTTTACAGGATTAGTTTAACATGGATAAATCCAAATTAAACTGGGGGCTAATGTCAGGGATATACCCCGCGGTATGACCCAGCCGAAAGTATGACCCGGCGGGACTTGGCGCTTCACCGATGACCCGCCGGAGGGCTGGCGACTCACGGGTCTGGCGGCTCACTGGTCAGACGACTCACGAGCCTGACGACTCACGGATGACCCCGATGACGGGTCACATGGAAGACCAGGCCCAAGGCCCAGTAGGCCGGCTCATATCATAGTGGGCCAGCTTAAGACAGAAGGCATGAGGAATATTTCCTTTACGAGGAAGTAAGACTCGTACTTGTATCCGACTTGTAATAGAGAATAAGTTAGTTCTAATTCTAATAGGACTCTACATGTAAGCTGCCCCTTCAACTTATATAAGGAGGGGCAGGGCTCCCCAAAGAGGAGGAGGCAACAAGAAACTATCTCTAGGGCTAGACACAAAGAGCCGGCTTACGGCGACTCGCTCATGATCATAATGAGACCTAGCCACAAATAGCATGTAGGGTTATTACCGGATGATGTTTCCCGGGGCCCGAAGCTGTCTAAATCCTTGTCTTGTGTTGCATCTCTCGATTCCACCTAACCCCTCTCAAGCTACCACATAGATGCGTTGGCCTCGCGACTAAGTCCTCACACTAAGGACATCTGACGTGTTGATGCCACGACACCCTTAATCTATTTTATGATTCATGGAATTGTGCATTGTAAAGCATAAAGTAAAAACAAATAATGGCAATTCAACTAGAAAAAATGTTTGGGCAGTTATGATACGGAAGATTTTAGAACAAAAGAGAACCACTGTTGTTTTGAGGTTTGTGCATTATGCTTAAGTTCAACCATGGAGTCTGCTAGATTGTACATGTGGCAAAATCCGGTGGGGGGCTAGAAGATGGTGCGAGGGGCCGAGTGGAGGGAGACTATGAAGGAATGCACAAGTGCGAGATTGATATTTAGAGAGAGGGGGCAAACACGTGCGCTGTTGCACGCAGTGGCGGAGCCATGAAAAATAAATGAGCTAGGGGGCCAAGAATTGCTCATCCTTTACGAGGAGGGTCAATTCATGAACTTAAACCATTTTTAGCAGCAATTGTCTAATGATCACATTCATATTAGCCTCGATATATAGTGATGTTAGGGGGGGGGGGCAGGGCCCTTAGTGCCCCTGTCTTCGCCATTGTGCACACGTCTGAGAGATGAAGCGGAAGGCATGGATGATGAGAGGGGGACGTTGGATATATAATTAATGTAGGTGTATTAGCTATATATGTTAATCCTATATAGAGAGGTATAGATTGATCGATATGGACGTGGGAAAGAGGGTGAGACCTCACTGGATATATCGATTGATCGGTTTGTGTGGAAAACTATGGAAGACCAAGCTATATACACACATACATAGAGGAACATCGATCGTTGTGCATGCACTCGTGAGAGATAAAGAATGCCCGATATGATGGAGAGGGGGTGTGTGTGGGTGTGTGCCTTCATGGGAGACTGACCCGAAGAAAAAGATTGTATGCGTGCGATGGATAATGCCGACTGGTAGTGTGTGTGCATGCATGCACGAGAGAAAGTTAGTGGTACAATTATAAAGAAAATACTACTGTGTGGGTGTAAAAGAATAGGTGAGGTCATAATCAATGTAAAGTTGAATTCAAATATTTGAATAAGAGATCCTGATGTTTGAAACCCATGCATGCAAGACTATAACGGAGATCTGCACAGTGTGGTTTGGAAAAGAGCATGTTGTAATGTATACACATTGAACAAGGTCACACTTATTTGAATTTGAGATACCGATGGCAGACATCATTTGGCCACGTCGCATCCGTGCATGGACACACTATTCTAATTGGAGATGA
>NC_041393.1:564613667-564618206 GCF_002162155.2 Triticum dicoccoides | reverse complement strand
TATATATTTATTGTGTGCGGGTAACTTTAACTTTGAAAGATGGTCGTTGGATGAAGCGAATCCGATGGTCCAAAGATGGCAAATTTGAGCACTACTAGCCGTTGGATACCATCTACTATCTCCGTAAACTAATATAAGAGCATTTAAAATACTAAAATAGTGAGCTAAACGTTTTTATATTAGTTTACAGAGGGAGTAGATTCCACCAGATTTCGCCACATGTATAATCTAGAAGACTCCATGGTTGAACTTAAGCATAATGCACAAACATCAAAACACAAGAACTTCTTATTTGTTCAAGAATCTTCCGTATCCGAATCGCCCAAATTTTTTTCTACGTGATTTGCCATTATTTGTGTTTACTTTATGTCTTACAATGCACAATTCCATGAATCTTAAAATAGATTAGCTTTCTTATAAAAACTAGATGATTTTGAATGAAATGAACTATAAGAATTAAACAAACATCTACATCATGCATATATGACTCAAAGCATGCATGCTATAATGTGGTATTTATTCATAATTTGGTTGCCAAATCTCATGCGTGCAATGCACGTGTACCTTACTCTAGTCCAAATGGTGTTTGTGTGTGTGTTGTGCGTGTTGAGGTGCAAATTGTCTTTTTTTGGGTACACGTTAAGCTTGTTCTTCCGAAATTTCAAGCCGTGCCTTGTTATGCCGAAAATTCAAGCTAGCGTCTCTGTCTATCGTGCTGCGAAACTCCTGCCTCTTCAACCCGCGCCTTGTTAGCCCGAAATATTTAAGATATATCTTTGTCTCGTTGTGCTCCGACAACTCCCTCCATCTCAACCCGCGCCTTGCTATTCCGAAATTACAACGTGCGCAAAAACTCCCACCTCCTGTGAAATCCCGACACGTGAAATGCCCGTGGTACCCCTGAACCGAAAGAACCACCTCAAATCGATGGGGGTACTTTCGTAACTAACCCCACATTTCGGACAAGCGCGTCTCTAAGACATGGTTCCCCACTGCCATCCCATCCGCCCACCCATTCGTACACCGAGGCCGCGAAAACCCGCGACGAAACCCCACACCCTGCTCCGTCCGCCACCCAACCGGAGCCTCTTCCCCGACGACGTCGTCCATAGCCACACCTCGACATCCCTCATCCACCGTACCAGATGAGGATCCGTCGTCAATCTCATCGTCCCGCCGGTTCAGCCACCCCGGCCTCCACCTCCACGGAGCTGCCCCGATGTTCCCCTCGTCTTTCGCACCACCTCCATTCCCACACCGCCGTCTTCACCTGCACCACCGGAAGAGCATCATCATCACCGTTTCCTCGGATGAAGCTGCGACCTAATCGGCACCACCAAAGAGGTTGTACACTAATCTCTGCATTTTCTTCTTGATTCGATCTCACGGTGCTACCGGCGCTCGGTCCCGAGCCGACACGGCGCGGCTCCATCCACGGCGGCGTCGCCGGCCACTTCCTCCATGGCGTCGCTCCCTTGGCGGCGATGTCCACATCAGTTGGAGTTGCTGCTGCTTTAGCTCTCGCTCGTGTTGTTGCTCTGCTCTTGCTCTCGCTCCCCTGCCTGGTCTGCTCTTGCTATTGCTCTTGCTCACGCTGCTGCTCTCGCTCTTGCTCTTGCTTGCGATGCTGCTCCGATTTAGCTACACTTCAGTCGACTAAATTGACTTTTGGGTCAGTCGATTTTCAAGGGAGGCTCACCGGGGTGAAGGAACAACCAGCCGCAGCGGGAAGGGGGGCTCGCCGGAGAGGTACCCCACTATCTATCTTAGGGTTCAGGATGGGGGCGGTGGTCGCCGGCGATGGCGGGGTGTTGGCGGGGCGATGGCATGGGGATCGCCGGAAAAAAAGCTCGGCACGGGGGGGGCCTAGAGGGATGGCCGGGGCAGCGGCGGACCGACGGTGGGGAGTGTTTTCGGGGCGGGCAGGGCGGCGCACCGCCGGCCACGGGCAGCGGGGGGCTGCTGTTTGGCCGGTGGTGGCTGGCGACTCAAGGGGGTGGAGGTTGAAGATGAACCGCATGCCCTTGATTTCGTATCCAACGGCTGCAAAATTGACTGACCAGAGATGAAAAAGTCAGCCGACCGACTTGTAGCCTCACCTTGCTAGTGCGTTCAGTTTCGACAACAAAATTCAGTTTCGACAGCAAAATTCAGTTTCGACAGTTAAGTTCAGTTTCAACAGTTAAGTTCAGTTTTGACAGTTAAGTTCAGTTTCGACAGTTAAGTTGAGAGATGAGCGGCTGATGTATTTTACATCTAGCACTTTGTGGTTATGTATTTTACATCATGTATTGGAGATGCTATTAGAATTCCACTCAGGTTAACGTTGTTCGTTGTCTCTCTTGTCCTGCTTCACCCTCGGCGTCGTACAACTCACCGGAGCTACTCCAACGACGAAACCCTCCATCACAGTGGAGCAGTACCTCGGGCTCCATCTCCAAACGCCTAAGATCTTCTTCCTCTCCTCCGACAGCCAAGTCAGCCGAAGCATCCTCACCGTCCAACCCAATCACGCTGAGATCGACATGGCTTCGCCAAAGAGGTTGTACACTTGTTGCATCTCTTTTTTACTCTACTGAGCACTCGTAGTAACGGGAAATACGATTATTTTATCCTACTATATGACAAGCAGTGAGGTACCAGGCAACTTAGCTATCCATGATGGAATCTCTTGAACGCCATCATTATTTATCTTTGCGCGTTTGAGCTATGCATTTGTCGATGGGCCTGGGAGTTGAGCTAGTATGGCAGTGGCCTGGGTCCAAAGTAATAGAAGTAGCACAAAAACATTTTTTTAGTGTAGGATTTTCCTTGCTCAATCCTGCCTACTAGAATCGCCAGTGCTTGAAAGGAAAAGTGAATGAAAAACATAGGAATTGGAAAGTTTCCTATGGTACTACTTTTCATGAATTTGGTGCAAATGAATGGAGCAAAGGAAAACTGTAGGATTTGTTCCTTTAGTGTCTCCTTGAAAGAAAAACCGTAGGAATTCTAATTTCCACTTCTCCTCCTTTTCATATTCCTATTCATCAAGCACAAGACTAAGAGATAGTAGCATAATAGCATTATAACCGTACATTTTCTTGTGGTTTGACTTAATCTCACCATGCTTTTTTGCATCCTGTGATCTTCCAATTATTGTGAATCAAACACCCAGATTGGCAGAAATACTGTGTTTTTAAATTCTCTGTTTTGCATGTGCATTCCTATCCTATTCCTGTCTATTTCCTATCCCTGCATTGTTAGAATCCTCAAATTCAAACAAGCCCTTACTCAATTACTTCTGTTACAGATATGTGTCAAAGAAAACCTTGTGTTGTTTGTCCTGCTCCTGCGGCGCTGTGTTCCACCCCAGCTCAGCTGCTCCAGTGACAGAAGGGTTCACCACAGCAGGGATCCGCTCTCCAGACTGTCTTTCACCGCCTCAGATCTTCTTCCCCGCCGCCGGCAGCCACGACAACTGCATTACCATCATCAACTGAGCATATGACCTTGAGGGCTACACGGGTCCACAAGAGAGGTCGCACTCTTCCGTGTCTGCTTACGTTATGAGTCACTTAATATGATGAAAAAATGCTACATTATCATCGTGTTCACTTATTAGACTCGGAGTCAGGTCCAAACTAATGCTGAAACTTGAGTTTTTAAATGGTTGTGGGGTACATATTGGGGCAGCAATCAGTACTATCTGTCTACTATCTGGTTAATCTCCGGTGTCTACTATGAGTTTCATATTGGGTGCAAACAAACATTAAAGGAGCCATTATCTGTATTTTTTAACTAAAGCTATTATCTGCCTACTATCATTGGTTTTGGGTCTATGCATAGTTTGCTACCATCACTCTGGATTTGTGCATGCACTCCTTACATAATCTCACTATGTTTTATTCATATGCATGCCAGTTATTGTACACAATGGAACTGGTCATGTAGAGCAAAAGAGACAAACCTTGCGTGGTAATAAAATTTCATGCAGACGTCGTTCCATGGTGGGCGCAAAGGCAGCCCCCCCTCCACCCATTTCGGATTGTAATCAAGAGGAAGATAACTGTTCTGAGGGGGATTCAGAAGGAGAAGACCACTCCTATTTACCCCATGAGGTTTTCGCTCTAACTTGGCATGCTGATGTTGGTAATATCAAGCATATGGTGCCTTGCGTTGCTTACTGTATACATTAAAGATGTCATCTGCTTAGTTTAGACATGCTTTGTGTCAATGCCATCTGTTTAGTTTCTTTGTCGTATATGTGAATCATACAATGCCATCTTGTCTAGCCAGGCATCATATATGTGAATTTTGCAATGCCACCCTGGTTAGCCAGTCATCTTATATGTGAATTATATCATGCCATCATTTTTTTATTACGTGTTAAATTTGTCAACAATTTTAGTACATTTAATTACTCTTCCTGTGCATCAGCCATTCGACACGGTCATGGACAAATCTGGAGTGGAAACAAGGTCTTCACAGCAGACAATGCTATCTGACGAAGCGCATGTCTTGCTGGTTACCGATAGCTCCTAAGAGGAGGATTCAGAG